>NW_027500804.1:0-84937 GCF_021521415.1 Bidens hawaiensis | reverse complement strand
GAGTGGAGACATGCAAGCTTTTTGAAGTTTCCTTATTTTCTTTCATCATTACACACTATACACAAGTAAAGCAATAGAGAAAAACTCTCTCAACTCCTCTCTTCTTCTCTTGGACGGCCAAGAACAAGACCATAGGATAAATCCTCTACGCTCCATTCTTCTCTTCCTCTCTTTGGACGGCCAAGGAAAAAGGAACTAAGGAGAAGATACAAGTGTTGCCAAATCCTAGCTACAAGTGGTGTTTGTTGGAAGCTTGGGGTATGCTAGCTTGAGGAGCTTCATATTCAAGTTCTTGCCTTCGTCATCATCATCTCCTTCCTCTTCCTGGATTTGAAAGGTAGGTTTAACATGCATGTACTTATAGTGACATGCATGTGTTTGATTGTGTGTATTTCATATTTGGATCCGGGTTTGGGTTTTACATGTGTAAAATAGGTTTTATACATATCAAATTAACAAGATTTAAATCTTATTTCTGCTGCGTTTTTCATAAAATTGGGATTTTATGGACTTTGATAATCTTGTTAAAATCCAACAATTATCTAGTCGAGGACATCAATAATGAAGACTTTTTACTTTTTAAATTATTCTTAAAACGCATTTAAATTGGTTTTGGGCATACTTCCCGGTTTTGGGAATTTGTTTTGACACTTATGATTTCCGCTGATTTTATATCTGAACGGGTTTTAATAAAACGAACTTGCCTTTGGTTTTAAATTTTTTATGAATTTTGGTCATGATTACCAACTGTGGGATTCCCGGGATTCGGGGTATTACATCAGTTTTAGTTGATTCTAGACTTGGTTTGTTTGAGCTATAGAATTTCATCAGTTTTTCTTGCCAAAGTTCCTATCGTCCCCGTACAAGATTTTGTTTCCCAAATGTTATGCTCTTAGGGTTTTCTTTTGGGTGATATGAATATGCCTGATAATGTTTGTCTAAACAAAAATAAATTTTAACTTTATTCCATCATCTTAAGGCATCGGTTTTTCTCAATTATAAATGTTCCATGACTCTACTCCGTTTTCCTTACCCAGTATTGAGTTTTGACCGTTCAATTTGCAGGTCATATGCTTTTGTGATTCATGTAAAGTGTGCATTTAATGGCATATAAATAGTATTCCCATGCCTTAGGTGTAAAAAGTAATCGTCCAATACTCCGGGTCAAAGATAGTATAATTCTTCTTGTGTGCTTTTGATCGGTGGGAAGCGTATATCGTAACCTTGTCTTTCTGCATTAATACGCACTCTAACCCTTTTCGGAATATATCCCAATAAATTACAAGATCATCAGTCCCTTCCGGGAGACTTAGCATCGGTTTTGAACATAGTTTTCTATTTTAATACGTTAAAAGCCATTTCTTGTTCTCCTTCCAAATTAGAAATTCAAAATTTTATTTCATTTTTTTTTATTTTTTTTTTATTTTTATTTTTTTTATTATTTTTTTTTGAAATAGTTATAGGTTGGGCGATACTGGTGAGTTTACAATGAAGCGCCTATAATACTTGGGCTAGTTCTAAAATTTGGCGAATTTCTTTTGTTGACTCTGGTGTTTATCAGTTTTGCTCGGGGGTATGTAAATTCTGTGTCAATTAATACGTATTTGAAAAATCATATTCATTGTAACTAGAATTCATACTTGGACAATTCCTCCTGCCTCAACGCTTCCAAGAGTGACCATAATTGTTGTTCATGTTCCTTTTTCAGTTTTTGAATACATCAAGAGATCATTATTAACATTATAATGAATTTGTTGCGGTACGATTTACAAGTCGGTTTGGGTGATCCATGAAAAACTGCAGTCGTATTAGTCAGTTCAAAAGGCATAACTAAGGGTTCATAGTGACCATACCGAGCTCGAAACACCAATTTATAAACATCTTCCTCTTGGATCTTAACTTGAAGATAGCCGGATCGGAGGTCAATTTTTGAGAAGTAATTTGCTCCCTGGAGGATTAATTGATCAAATCGTCGAATCATGAGAGGGGATGTTAGCTTTTGATAGTGATTTTTGATTAGTTCTCCGGTAATCAACACACATCCTAAGCCTCCATCCTTTTTCTTTACCAACAACGCCGGTGCTTCCCAATGAGGATAGGTAGGTTCTATGAAATCCTTATCTAATAATTTCTTTTAGTTGTATAATTAGTTCTTACATTTCGACGAATGCAAGACGATAAGGTGCCTTGCTAATAGCAGTTGCCGCTAAGTTTAGGTTAGTTCGGAGTTCAATTTGTCGGATAGTGGGATTTCGGGTAGCTCATCAAAAAGGATATTGGAGTATTCGGACTATTACGAGGATATCTCCTATATGTTTCATCAAGGTTTTTATGGTTACATTTTCCAGAAATTTCCATACACCCTTGGCGTAACATTTTTACATTTCGAAATGGGACCACGAGGAGTAATATAGTGCTAGATTTTTCTTCTTGTACTGTAATCACTTTATTATCTGAAAGGGAACTTTAACTACCTTATTATTACAAACGATTTTCGTCTTGTATTTAGCTAACCCGTCCATACTGACAATTACATCGAAACTTCTCAACTCCACCGGGAGAAGATCAATAAGAAATGGTTCGTCGTTTAGGATAATAGGACAGCTTCGGATTATTTGGTTAATAATTATAGATTTATCGGTAGCGAGTTCTATAACATAGGGATCTATTAGTTTACTAACTGGTATATTTCCTACGGATAAGAAGTCAATAGAGAATAAGTCCTTCTATCGGTATCTATATCAAACGAAATTGAAGCATATAGCCAGAATCTACAAATGCATTCTTTCATCACAACTAAGTCTTGTCGGTGTATTATCTGATCCAAATCACTAAACCACAGCCTCTAGCTGAGTTAGACCGTTGATGCTTGTTCTTTGTTTAACCAGATACAGTTCTTTTTGAAGCGTTACAATACTTCCATACTCATATAAACATGAGAGTTTGTCATTGTTTGTGATTGGGATAACTGTAAGTGATGAGGTTAGAATGATTGATTTACAGTGTTCATAATGGTTTCACGGCTACAGGCATAGTATCCAAACTTCCTGATTTTATGATATGCCTTTATTCGACATACCCTTTGGCAAAGGTTCATTGTATATGTTTAATTCTGAATTAAAGTTTATTAACGTATTATTTTGAGTTGTAGGGTGCACAAGTTTAAATTGTTGTAGCTCTTATACCCCTGTTTCATGATTAGCTCGTTTTGTACTAGATGATTTCCACAGGCATTCTCAACACACCATTACGGACCCGAATTCCAAAGTTACCACCCTACTTGCGTCCCGGTATTCTCAAAAGTTAAAGTGGCTAATTGATTAACTAAGGTCTCTACTTCCAGATTACTAACCATAGTATTAGTCGAACCAAATCGTTAGAACGGTTTGTGCATTCCAATTGACTCGTCCTTTCATTTTGGATTTCATTCATTGGACAAAATATTTCAATATAAGGGTTTTAAGTCTTGCCCAGGTCACGCGAATAATTGTCTTTTGGTCCCGAATTCATACAATCGCTTTCTCCCACACAAGGGCATGGCTAAGTAGTGTAATAGTAACATAATTAACGATACAATTTGATGGGAAACTATTAGTATGGATAACATAATTTATCGTTTCAATTCATTTTACTAACTCATTTGCTTCTGTAGTATCATTAAAATTTACATTTTTAAACAACTTAAGTCGTTTAAACGAGTATTCCCACCCGCTGTGAAAGATCACAGTTGTTACGACTAGTATTCATGTTCGGTAAAAGATTTTTGTTGCCAATGGCATTTAGTGGAGGAAATTATCATTATCGGTAGCAGTATTAGTGCTCAATGGGGAGTATTATTCGTAACAATTTTCGTATTTATCATAAAAATAACATTTATAACTGTATTAGTATTAGGTGGCGAAATAATATTCGTGGCCGTATTAGTGTTTGGCATCTAATTTGTATTCATTATCGTATTAATACCGGCAGCGAATCGCGCTGCGATTGTCTGAGTTACCAACTGCAGTTGCCGAACAATCATTTCGGCCACAACTGCCTCAAATCATGTGTTTGTTTTCTTCGGAGCCATTCTATAATGATAAACAAATAAACTTCACATAACAGTAATTTTCAGTATAACTCATTGCGCAGGGAATCACATTAGCTAATACTCAGGTAATTCAAATAGTAGATACGTATTACACACACCGAATCATATATCCATATACCCAGGAGAGTAAATAGATTTAGCCTGATAAGGCCATTGTTTGCATGTATATATCAAAAATTGTCATCCCGTGACAAAAAATTTTAACCCGGTAAGGATCAATGTTTGTACTAATGGATCCAAATCGTCCCCCATATCAGCATAGCACACTACCAAATGCTTGTAGGAAGTATCGAATAGACACACAGTGTTATACTATCCTCGTCTACCCGGGCACATAGTATAATAATCACAAATAGTTCACAACTTGTACAACAATTATACAGATGTAATCCCACCATTGGGTAACTGTTTTATCCTATCTCTCCCGAAAATAGACATTTGCTCATTATGAGTTTAAATAGTGTGTTGTAGTCGGGAGGCATTTGCATATTTCCTTTGACCTTTGGATGTTATTATGTGTAACTATAGAATATTCTTTCATTAGGTCAATCGGTACCCACAAGCATGCTGGGTCTACTAAAAATGATAATTTGTTAGTTGGGAGTAAGCATGAGATCTACCAGCCAAGATACATCATTGGTTCACGAGTGTGAGGGTTCTCTTTTATGATAAACTGGTCGGAGTGACAACAATATAGGAGTGGTTAGAGGTACTCATACACAAAGGATTTGGTAATTTTATTAGTTAGGAAGGTTCATCAAGATCAGTGGTACTGGTGAGGTATTGAGGAATTATTATTTTCATAACTGGTGTATGATATATGTAGGTGACCATGGTTTGTTATATTATTAAATATCTAATAGGATAGCTATTATATTTATAATTTGATAAACCATACTCTTTCATAATTATTTTCTTAGGAGTAGTGTTTAATTTTAAACAATGGAAGTGGAAAGATGGCTAGAAAACAGTTCAATTTGCTGTTAGAAACTGGTATGTGAGTTAAAGATTAGGCCCGAATCGAGAAGTGTCGTGTTCCCTTGAGATGGAAGTACGTATATCATACCTTCCACAGTTCCTTTCTAGGCCATGAATTTGCGCTCGGTCTATGATTCAATCATATAACAAGGTTTAGTTTTGACTTACTAGAACGTCCTTGCATTCCCGTTTACAGGCAACATTAGTTCTTCATCCGATATGAGACTACCTTTTTCAACATTTTTCGTTTTCACAATTTGTCATAAAAATAATATTTTTCAATAGTAGGAATAATAGTAGAGAATATTATTATTTAAGGCCAAATAAAATATTTTATTGGTTATGATCAGGTACAATATTAATTACATTAAAATATGATATTAGTTTTAATAAAATATAGTTTTAACTATAATAAGAATAAATATTGATTATAATCGAATATAATATTCATTATAGTAAGATTTTACCATTATCGATAATACAGTACGTACACGTATTCATACACCTTGTTTCAGATAAGCACGTATGCGTGTTACATATATATATACTTAAACATTATCTTTTATACACATATGTTGCCATTTTTACCTACCCATACATTCCGCGACTTCTCCCCGAATTCCCTCGTATAAGCAAGTATGTTATTATGTTCCGGACCACAATAACCACTTGCCCTACAAGTTCATCCCGTCATCCATCAGTATATAATATTAAATTATTATTTATTTTCCCAGAGTTAATCGAGCCTATGGTTATATTTTAGGTATCCAAAGGGACAACCTAATCCTTTATAACTAATGGCTCTGATACCAACTTCTGTCACACCCCATTGAGCGATTTGCGGAAGCGTAAAACGGAAATGTAACACACACCTCTGGTATCAACCACATTGTTTATAAAGAACAATACAAACTAGTTTACAATATTTTACATCGATCTAACTTTGTTTACAATTAGGTTATACAAACTAAATCCAGCTCGTTAAGCAGCTTTACTTCCTATTAGCACACTTGCATCAATTCACCCAGCATTGATCGCAAGTTAAACACGTAGCACATTAACTTTCTAACCCAAACCAGTACCTGAAAAACATGTTAAAACGGGTCAACTACAAATAGTTGGTGAGATTCACGAGTTTCAAGAAATCAGTTGTGCGTACAACAATCACAGTTTGTAAATACGCAAGTATGTGTGTATGTTTATGATGTAATTATGCTAAGCTACAGTGAAGTCTTGACTGTCTATGCTGCGTGCATCCATTTCCCACGCCCAATCAACCACTGTAGCTCCCCTTCCGCCCGCAACATGCCCCGGTAGCTATGTCTAACACTACATAGCCTGTTTATATAAGTATTGTCATGTGCAAACGGCGCTACGTGACGCGGCAACCAGGCCGATTCCGTTTGGGTTTATCAAACCAATAGTACTATTCACAAGCCACCGGCTCGAAGTTAATCACTGTGTTCGTGGGGACTTTTATGTGTTAGCACTTAGATAATTCCCATTATCAAACAATTCAGAGTATATATATTTATGTATCAACATGTTTTTTCACCCCAAAAGTTCGTAAAAACAGTTTAAAAGTGGAGTCATGAAACTCACTTTTTAATCAGGATTCAGTACAGCATTGGCTCGTAGTTCGTTTGACTCGTATCACTAGTTCCTATAATGAATATTATAATAATATTAATATTTTAATATAAATTATAATCATTATACTAAATTGGGTTGTATATCTAATCTGGGTGTAGCTGGTACGCCCAGAAAGTGTCAATAGGCTTAGATTGTGATGTTGTTCAATGTCTAATACTTAAAACCGAACTTGGCTCAGTTTCCCCGTTTCACCAGCTGGGCCAAGTTGTCCGTTTATGCGTTCAGAAAACAGTTATGGGGATGTAAGCTTGGGTAAATGTGTTGGTCGATAAAATGATTAAGTTATAAAGAAATATCACAATTTGGGGCTCTGGATTTGGTGCGGGGCTTGTTTCCGTTTATTAAGTTTGATTTAGAGAAAAACACGCACAATCTATCCAGATTGTTCGGATTTCTCAAAAAAGTTCTTTTTTACTTTAATTAATCCAAAATTATGATTCTTGGTCACTTTTAATGTTCTGATATTCCGACAGGTTCGTTAATCACGAACTCGTCGGTTTATATCAAAATCGAATTTGTTAAATCTTCAATTTAGGATAATTAATTATCCGTTAATCATTAAATTATGAAAAATTAGCCACTTATCAATTAAAATATGTAGATTTTTATAAAAAATATTTATGGAATTATTTATTGATTTATTAATTTTTAAAAATTCATTTTATCCGTTATATTTAGCCCAAAAATCATCCATTTATACCAAATGATTTCCAAAAATTCCGCCAAAATTTATGAGTAACCATAATATATTCCAAAATAACTTGGAAAAATTTCAAACTCTTGCCAAATATTCTTTTCGATCCAAAAACGACTACGAAAACTCAATTAAACGCAAATGTACAAAACATATTTAGGCTTCTTCAAACGACCCCAAATTTCATATGTGATCATAATATACTGAATCTGAGTTTCTCACAAAATTTTATAATTTTTCAAGCATTTTAACTATTTTTCACAAATAAACGCCCCAAATCGGTAATAAATTCGCCAAATATTCACGGATGGTCGACAAACAACCAAATTTGGACAGGGACTCAATAATATGGTCCCTGATATCCCTGTAAACTTTCAAAGGCCATAAATAACTACATCATAATCGAATCCTAAACAGCCCCTAAACGAGTGTTTCGACATTAACTTTGCGGTTTTCGCTCGTTTCAACCCTTTTCCGAAATTTTCCAAGTTCTTGTTCTTATAATTAATGTAACTACAGGTCCTATGTCACAAAACTAAGCAAGTTCCATCAACATAACATCCCCATAACTTAGGGTTTCGGCTAGGGTATAAAACCGAACTTTTGAACCGTAAAAACGCCGTTTTAAACCCTCTAATCCGTGTTTATGGCCAAAAAAACTATCAAACTAGGTTCCTAACCATGTGTATGATCAAAACATGTTTTTGGACCATTTTTAGGGTTTTTGCATGGTTAGGAATAATTTTTGGTAATCAAACTATGTTTATATGGTATTAATTAATATTAAACATGCACAAAATTGTTTTAATCTTGTTAATCACCTTAGGTTTTTGCTTGAAATATGAAAGAGCAGCAGGTTTCTTCAGTAGGTTCTGGAACTTATGTTTAAAATGTCTTAAGTAGCTTAAATGATAACTAAACAAAAAGAATGATAAAAATATATGGGGTGGCGGCCGGAACATGGTTTGGGCCCTCCTTGGGCCTATTTTTGGCCCAAAATCGTGATTTACAAGCACGTACATGAAAATCCAAGTCCAAATTTAGTCCGGGTTCGGTTTTGGCGCGAAAAACATATCGGGTACGACAAACAGCATGAAAACGAGTGTTGTTCGGTTATTTTTGGATAAATTTATAAAAACATAGTATACGTTTATAATTTTCGAAAATATTTTCATTGATTACTTAAACATTTCAATTAAGTGTTTGGTAAGTCTTTTTCGGCTTAACGGATGATACAATGCCTGGTTTGTAACTATCTTTCGCGTTTAAATCTATAGAGGGTAGTTAAACGAGTATGTTTTCGTTTAACTAGTTTGCTATCATACTAAGGCCTTAATATCAATATGTTGGCTCATAATAGACATATATTACTTATAGATGGCGCCCCTAGGATATCCGAGTCATAACCAGACCCGTTCGGTTAATCGTTCGTTCGTTACGTAACAAGCGTTTAATTGCTTAATCGATAAATATGTATGAGGTGTACCTGGTTTTGTCTCAAATGTCACACTAACATACACACAAAGTAAGTTAAAGCTGAGTAAGTTCATGCTTTTTGTAAGTGACATCCACAAACTAATTTAAATTAATAAATATAAAAATGTTGGGGAAAATCATAGGTAAATAAATAAATAAACTTCCTTGGTCAAATTATAAGTAAATAAAATAATTTTCCTTGGTCAAGTCATAAGTAAATATATAAATAAATAATTTTTTTTCTTGGTCAAACACGCAACACGGGCCTCCTCACCCCGGGTCTTCCCCATTTAATAATTTAACCCGGTGGCGGTTTCATAAAACAAAAATCACGTAATACGAGTCTCCTCACCCCGAGTCTTCCTCGAGTAATATATTTGACTCGGTCACGATTTAACAAAATAAAATCACGCAACACGAGCCTCCTTACATCGGGTCTTCCCCAGGTAATATATTTGCCTTGGTCACGGTTTAACAAACCTAAACACGTGATACGAGCCTCCTCACCCCAAGTCATGAGACACGAAATCAAGGACTCAATTAATATATTTGACCCGCCGGGATATAAACATGCAACACGGACCTCCTCACCCCGGGTCCTCCCCTAGTAATATATTGACCTGGTCACATTTATCAAAACAAACACATCTAAACACACACTTACAAACATCTTAACCGATTATTCAACCAAACAATAACATCACGTGTAATCCATAAATAATGGATAATCTAGGAATTAATACTAGGCCTAATAGTATCCTCGAGCCTAGACTATAAGTAATATATATAACCTTAAGGAATACATGACCATAAACGAGTCTAAAATATCCTAAGGCATAAAATATAATTCACACATAGTTTCATAAATCCACAAATATGAATAAGGCTATGTAATACCATCCAAATAGTTTAAACGAGTAAAATCAGGTAAAATTGTAATAGCGTGTGTATGCTAGCCCAAAACATAAAAAGGTAAAAAGGGGCATCATGAATTCACCTGGTGTCGCGTGTAATAGACTTCTCTTAAAAGTCAAAGGAATGCACTTGACTCGTTAACAGATACCTAGTAAAAGTGTTTATGTTATGAGAGTGTGGTCAACAACACAAGACTCTAAGGATCACGTATGAACTCACACACAAACACAAAATTGACCCGACGACTCATTGGTGATTTCAATTAATGTTGGTAGTTCCAAGTTGTTCTAACATACATCATATGTTACACCATGATCAAAACATCAAGCAATTGTTATATAATTAAAATTCTGATCAAGCAGTTTGCAAGACAGATTATAGCATGTACAAATGGATTTTATTTAGTAATTAAAACATAGAAATAAATTCTACAAAATTTACCACGGTAGAATATATGAATTATGTTTCTCAAAAATATTTTATTATATTTTAATCATGCATATAAAACTCACAATAATTCATTTATTGCAGATAGGTACCAATAGTTCAGCAGATTGCGCAACAAAAAGTATTTTAATGGCTCTCTCAACTCCTTTATCCAAATTATGCAAGGCCAATTGGGTTTTCTCCTGAAGTCATGATAATAAGTTTCAGAAGTGGAATCAACCAATTTAGACATGTCAAAAAAAGGTTATGATATCGGGAAGAAAGACCAGAATTCGACTTCCTGCATCAGCTTTGACACATGTTTTTTATAAAATCATAAAAACCATTCAAATCTCGTCCAAAAATTACAAATTATACATTTCTGGAAATTAGACTCAAATTAGAATATCATGGGAACAAGAATCGATCAAAAACAATGATTTATCATTGAGTTACAGATCAAACAATAACCAAGTACAAATCTGTCAGCAAACTATTATCAACAAAACTCAAACGCTAACATGTTTATGGCATTTCTAAGGTTCTAATTCATCAATTAACATCATAATCATTAAAATTACAGAAGTTTGTACATTTAGGGTTTATCAAAAATTCATCAAAACATAAAATTGATACATAAAACTTATCAATTAGCGTTAGCAATCATAAGAACCAATCGAATGAACCACCAATTGCAAGACCCAAGGTTGAATTGAAGATGGTGGAGATGGTTTGTGGGTTGTGAATGATGAGAGGGAGTAGGTATCGATGGTTTTGGGGTGGATGTTAGGGTTGGATTATTTATTTTAATATTATATTAAATAACATTTACAAGAATGGTCCTTCTAGAATAAGTTTTGGCTTAAACGAACTATATAACACCTAACCGGATTATAACGAATCACTACGAATAAAATACTAAGAGAGGTTCATAAAGCTAAAGCCTTGTTGTTATATTATAAATATTACTTTGTAAAAGGTGAAACATACAAGTTATGCGTAATCGATCGCAATTTCAGGAATTAAGCTATGAACTAAACACATAATCATATAGCATGTAATTTAACATAGATAATATTATAAGCATATGCTAGAGATATGATTTAATATTTTCTCCAACGTTCGGGTCAGACTCGTGTGATTTGGTAATTCTCTGAGTACCACAACATGAATGTTTGTGCAATAACCGACACACTTAATTTACCCTAATTTAGTGAAATGCATGAATGAGTGTTGGAGATAACGGAGAATGTATTAACGGTGTTAACCATAAATTTCCAGGCGTCACAGGCTGCACCTGCCTTCACAGCTACCTGGACAGGAAACAAACTCCTATAGACGCTTAAGCCGATTAACAAAAATTTCAGGGTGTTACATGAGGTCTAATGTACTTTGCCCTAGCCGAGGCTTGGTTAGTCGGAGCCACAGCTTGGACGGGCACAACAGGGATGACCACGACAAAGTTGGTAGTTTTTGGTTTTTTGTTAAGTTGGTAGCTAGTTTTCTTGAACTGTCTCTCTTTTTGTTTCCATGTATCCTTGACTAGTTCATCGGTTAAGGTACTGGCTAAGTTTATGGCATCTCGGAGGGTTCTGGGATCAACTGTGACACCTGAAAATTTCTATTTAACATTGTTAACACATGCTCCGTTATCTAAAACACTCATTCATGCATTTCACTTAATTAGGGTTAATTAAGTGTGTCGGTTATTTCACAAACATGAACGTAGCGATAATTAGAGAAATACTGAATCATGTGTGTCTGACCCCAAACGTTGGTGAAAATATGAAAAAATATCTGGAGCATATGTTTATAATATTATCTATGTGAAATTACATGTTAAATGATTATGTGTTTAGTTCGTATCTTGTTGTGTGAAATTTCGATCAATTGCGCGTAACTTATACGATTTCAACTTTTACGAGAATAATATTTTACGAAATAACGAGGCTGTGTTTTATAGACTTTGATTATTATGTTAGTCATAACGATTCATTATAATTTGATTCAATGTTAAAAAGGTTCGTTTGTGTTAAAATTTGTTTCCAAAGGGACTCTTCTTGTAATTATGGATTAATATAATATTAATAAAAATAAACCTAGCCCTATTCCCATCCCAAACCATCGACATATGCAGCCTCCCTCTCCTTCATGACCTCACACACTTCACAATCACAAACCCTTCAATTCAATCTTGATTATTGCAATTTGTGGTGTTCTTGAGTAATTCTCACCATTCTTAACATTAATTGGTAAGTTTCATGTATCAATTTCATGTTTTGACGAGTTCTTAATAAACCCTAGATGCTCAATCTCTGTAATTTTTATTATTATGATGTTAATTAATGAATTAGAACCATAGAGATGTCATAAACATGTTAGGGTTTGAGTTTTGATGATAACAGTTTGCTGACAGATTCATTCTCGTTTATTGATTGGTCTGTAACTTGATGTTAAACGATTATTATTATTGATTGATTCTTGATTCTAGGATATATTACTCTGAGTCTAGTTTCCAGAAAGATAAATTTTGTAATATTTGCATGAGTTTTGAATAGTTTTTATGATTTTACAAAAGGATGTGTCAAGGCTGATACGGGGAGTCAAATTCTAGTCTGTCTTCCCGACATCATAAACCTTAAGGAATACATGACCCTTGAGTATTTATACTTTCCCAGGTTTCTAGGTATGCTAAGGAGCATTTGCATGCATTTGTTTGGAGTTGCATTATAACATGGATATACGTCTTATATGATTTCACACTTGGATGGGTTGTACATGTTTGAGCAATTAATACTTTGTCTTTAAATTGTTTACTTTTACGCTTCCGCAAACGCATTTTATACTGTATATGTATTTTCCCATTTAATGAGAAATTATAAATGATATATTTTATTTTTAAATGATTGTTCAGTATGACAAGTGGCTAGATCCTGGTTTGTCACACGCCTCACAGTAAAACCCCGTTAGTTGGAAATTTGAGTGTGTGACATCAACAATTGTGACATTCGTCAATTTTGTTTTTGTATTTGAATTCGGATTTGTATTCGTTAACACCCAACTCGTTCGGTCGTTTCGATGTATTTCATTTAAGATCCATTAATGAAATTCATTCTCGATGATTTAAGTATATTATTCGTTCATTTTCTATTATTTTTAAATGATTGACGAGACTCCGACAAGTTATAATCGATGCACGAACTTCACAGGCCTGTTTCATAAATATCTAAATATAATAAAATATTACAAGGTTCATTCATAATAGCATATAATTTCAACCTAAGGGACATTCTTAGACGTAGGTCGGTTACTAATTATCTTTGACCAAGGCTCTGATATGTAAGACCCCGAATCCCGGGAATCCTACAGTTGGTAATCACATCCACAATTTCACAAAAATTTAAAAACCAAACGATTCGTTTTTATTCAGAACAAGTTCAGAGTAAATAACAGCGGAAAAAGTGTAATTATTTTAAAAAAATCCCAAACATGGGTAAAAATGTCCAAAAATCAAATATAAATATAATATCCGTTTTATTGGAAATCCTCGACTAGAAATGCCTCCAACCTTCTGATAGTCCCCAGCACGTCCAAGCGATAACCTCCAATCCTTAACCTGAAAATCAATCTAACATACACACAAAGTCAGCTTGATCTGAGTGAGTTCAAGTTTTAATAATAGACATTTAAATAAATCATTCCAAGGGTTTAAATGTAAAAACGGGATTATAAAACATTCCAAGAGTTTAAATATAAAAACGGGATTATAAAACATTCCAAGAGTTTAAAATATAATACGGGATACGAGCGGTTAGGCCATCATCAACACTAAGTATTCGTACTTAGACATCTATATACATCCATATATTTATATCCCTATAAATACCGTCCAAATAATAACATTAGGGTCGAGCACACGTACAACCCAAACACGTAACATCTCATCCAAGTAATAACATCAGGGTCGAGCACACGTACAACCCAAACACGTAACATCCGATGATGATCATGCCACACGAGCCTCTCCCCTCACGGGCTTTTCAGGGCCCGCCACAGGATTTAAGAACCTGAGTCGTATAGTTTGGCCCGGCCAAGATCACCATCCATCCGTATGCAAACACAAAGTAGGCATACACAACATCAGTAGTCGAAACGACTACAACATCGCCAAATATAGGCCAAACAATAATTTATATATATATATATGTATGTATACATACTATAACATTCCAATGCCAACTATATACTAGCAAGCCTATATAAAATAGTTTAAACATTTCATCAGGAAAAATCGTTTAATACTAGGAATTAATACTAGGCCTAATAGCAACCTCGAGCCTAGACCACAAGTAATTTTAAACCCCGAGTAATATATTTGACCCGCCAAAATGATAATTACGCCACACGGGCCTCTCCACCACGGGATTTGAAAACCCGAGTAATATATTTGACCCGGCCGTGATTACCATGCACACACACATCAATAAGTCTACTCACATCATTCTTAGTCACGAGGAACTCAATATCATCACACAACCGTTGGCTATAAGGTAACACATACTCATACATACATACATACATACATACCTCCATACATTCATACATATATATATATATATATCGTCCCAAGACATTCCAAATTACAAGTAAGCCTATGGGCCATAAGGTAATATATATTATTCAGTCCAATAAATGAACTAAGTAAATAGGTCTACTCGTATTCAATTACTACCAAGCCTATTAACATCATCTAGTCTAGACCATATTCAGGTATATAACCTTAAGGAATATAAGACCATAAACGAGTCTACACTATCCTAAGGCATAAAATATAGTTCACAAATAGTTTCATAAATGCACAAACATGAATAAGGCTACGTAATACTGTAAGGCCCCGTTACCGGTAGCCCTACTTTCGTGTTGGATTTACTCATAAACACAGTTCTAAATATCAGGGTTAATTAAAACATTTACGCGGAATATAAAACTTTCATAAAACATTACATAATTCATAACTTGTCTCAAAACATCCTTTGTCTTTCAACATTAAAGCATTAAAATTAAAACATCATAAGTCTTCAGATGCCAGGTTCTTATTCAATGCCACGTGTCTCCTCAAGCGAGCTGCCTCATCCTACTCACCTGCGTGCATACTAAAAGTCAGCTACGCTGAGTGAGTTCTAGTTAATCATACACTATACAATACACATAAACTTATATTCTTTCATTCATACTTTCATACTTTCATACTTTCATACTTTCATTCTTTCATACTATCATACTTTCATTCTTTCATACTTTCATTCTTTCTTTTGTATTAACTTACCTTCATATCTTACGTTATAAAGAGCATTACGCCCTACATTCCTCGAGTATTATTAGGGCTCGGTACCCTCCTTCCTCGAGTATTATTAGGGCTCGGTACCCTCCTTCCTCGAGTATTATTAGGGCTCGGTACCCTCTTTCCTCGAGTATTATTAGGGCTCGGTTTCCCTCTTTCCACGAGTATTATTAGGGCTCGGTTTCCCTCTTTCCTCGAATAATAGTAGGGTTCAGTTCCCTAGTTCTCGAATATTAGTAGGGTTCGATTCCCTCTTCGTTACCATACAACCATACATCATACCTCGAGTATTATTAGGGCTCGGTACCCTTTTCGTAACCATACAACCATGCAACCGTCATTTCCTTCTTTTATTAACTTTATCACGTTCATACACATAAGCATACATATCATACTTACCTTACACATAGCGTTACAACCTGACAGTACATGCAATATCCGAAGATCGTTCACGTACCATCAAGCAATCATTCCTACATATCATATCATTCACATAAGGCATACACTTATCTCTTAGGATAAGCGTATTAACAAACATATCGAGTATGCACACAGCCCCGAAAACATAACACATAAATGGGGCTAGAACTGACCTGAACACGGTTACGTTCACCGTTAATCGTAATCCCTTTCTTCAGTTGTGCACAGCTGACTGTATAACAAGTATACGTATCAATTAACTATCACTTCTCATAATGTATTTCTATCTTTATATGACCCACAACGAACGGGGGTCCGGGGGCAGCGCCCCTGGCAGCGGTGTCTAGGGGCGGCAGCCCCTAGCAGGGTCCAAGAGGCAGAGCCCCTGGCTGGGGTCGAGCTGCCAGGTCAGCTTGGAAAAATTTTATTTCCATTAACTGTCTTAACACATTTTTCATTAGGTTTTTAATTTATTTTCTAATCGAACTTGGCTTTAGGCGAAGTTAAACCTTAGGCGAACTTAGCTTTAGGCGAAGTTAAACCTTAGGCGAACTTAGCTTTAGGCGAAGTTGTCATCAGGTGAACTCGGCTTTAGGCGAAGTTAAGCCTCAGGCGAACTTAGCTCTAGGCGAAGTTGTCATCAGGCGAACTTAGGCGAAGTTGCCATCAGGCGAACTTAGCTTTAGGCGAAGTTGCCATCAGGCGAACTTAGCTTGCAGGCGAAGTTCATCAGGCGAACTTGGCTTGCAGGCGAAGTTCATCGCTTTGAAGGCGAAGTTGCCCAGATGAAGGCGAAGTTGCCCAGATAGCCGCAGTTTCGGTTTCTGTCCAACATTTCGAGCGATTTTAACACCCTTGTTACGGTTCAACATCACTCACTACGCTTCCCGACCATTTTCGGTCGTTTATACACTAAAAGCTCGGATCTTTAAACTTCAAAGATCAAGAATCATACCTTTTTGAGCTTGTTTGGGTCTTGTTTATTTGCTTAATCACAACTAGTCTCTCTCTCTCACACTCTCGGATCTCGCCTCTCTCTTCCGGCCGCCGGCGGTTGAGGTGTGTGGTGTGTGTGTTTTGGAAGTGTTAGAGAGTATGGTAAAAATGAAGATATTTTGGGATTTTGGGGGTATTTATATCCCTGAAATCCCATTCTCATTTAACCCATCTCAATTAATCCAAGTCCAAGACCCGCTCCTTACCCGATATTAATTAATTACGCGAAATCACTAAACATAACTTCCTTTATTCATCATTAAAATTTTAGGATGTTACAAATACCATCCAAATAGTTGTAACGAGTAAAATTGTATTACGGTGTGCATGCTAGCCCAAAACTTGAAAAGAGTAAAAAGGGCATCATGAACTCACCTGGAATCGATTGAACACCTGCAACGAGCTAGGAAATCCCTAAGTGCACACTCACAAGTAAGGGCCTGTAAATAGTACACAACGCGTTACTAAACTAGACCGTAAGAACACTCTTGCCTAATGGGCCGTTCAAGCCCAACATTTTGGCCCAAGGCCCAACAACTTGGCCCAAGGCCCAACACTTGGCCCAAAGCCCAACCCATACCCAATTACTTTACCTCAGCCCCTAAAACCTTTCAACTAACCTAATCCACCGGTTAAGCCTAAAACGAACTTATCGATTAATAACGAGTAAAACGTGTAGATTTTAGCATGAGAAGATGCATTTAATTACATATGGATAACCTTTGAAATAAATTATTAAATTTTTACCAGACTTTAATAATTGTCTTAAGTTTATAAAACTATTTTTATTATATTTTTCTATTGGACACAAAAATTATAAAAATTCCTCCAACACAGCAAGGTACGTGTAGCTATTTCAGTGCGCAACAAAATGGTTTTATTTTTATAAAATTCATTACCGAATCAAATTAAACGATTCCAATTGGGTTTGGTTCCTAACTCAAAATACTAACTTCCAGAAGTGGAACCAACCAATTTGGACCTTTCTAAAAAATGTTATGACGTCGGGAAGACAGACCAGAATCCGTCATCCCGCATCAGCTTTGACACTTGATTTTATAAATTTATAAAAACTATTCAAATCTCGTCCAAAAATTACGTATTATATCTTTCTGGAAACTAGACTCAAAGTAGAACAATATGGAATCAAGAATCGATCAAAAACAATGGATTATCATCGCATTACAGACCCTACAATAAACGTATACGAATCTGTCAGCAAACTGTTATCATCAAAACTCAACCTTAACGACCAATAAGCGCGTTAATATGATCAATTAAGGTGTAAAAGACATGGGACTCATAAAACCGACCTTGAATTGAAGTTTTCACGGCTGAAACTTGGCTGGGCAGAAGAAAAACGAACAGGGGGGTCTTGAGGCCGATCGGCTGCTGGGAATATAGTTAGGGTTAGGGTTTTTCTTTTTTTAATATTATGATATAAAATAAATTACACTCTAGTCCCTCCAGTATGAAGTGTGTAGCAACTTGGGTGGAAAGTCAATTAATTCAACTTACGGGTATGACAAGGAGGTCCCCGAAGTAAGCCGGTTCAAACCCGATAAATATACAAACTCTACAACGTGCATGCCGATAAACGAAAATGTCGGGTGCTACATACTAATATAATACTTTAAGTCGTAAGAGGGGATGTTTTGGGAAAAATGATGGACAAACGGAATTTTAAAACGTATTACAAGGCTCTAAATTAGAAAGATGAAACCCCGGCTTTTTGACCAACATTTATAAACAGTCGAGCCGATTAACGAAATTTACGGGCGTTACATGATATCAATCTGTCACACCACCTGCCGAAGGCAGAAATGCCGGGGCGTACATAGATTGAAATCATGCACATGACATTAAATGTAAAAAAACTCTTATTAAAATAAACCAACACATTGCTCAAACTAGGGTTGGCAATCTTGACCCAAACCATTTCAAATGGGTCAATTTAGGTTGTTTTAAAAATCATATGGGTTGGTTTGGGTCATAGATTTTAATAAGATTGGTCAAAATGGGTCACTTGAAATTCCACCTTCTTATTTTTGGGTCAAAATGGGTCAAAAAATTTAAAGAAATAGGTCGATGTGGGTTAGTGTCTTAAGGAAAAGTGGCAAGCTTGGGTTGAAAGGGGTTTTGGATTGGAACGAGTTCGGTTTAGGTTTTGAGCCGACGCACGTTTTTGCACTAGACGGGTTGTGTTTCGGTTTCCTTTGTTTCTTTTTATCGGTTTCGGAGCACTCAACGGGTTGGGTTTTGGTTTCTTTTGCTTGTTTTTGGTCGGTTTTGGATTCGTTTTTGGTCTTTTGTTTCATTGTGATCTGATTTTCAATTTCATTTCTGTTTGGTTTCAGTTTTTTAGTTTTATTTTGATCGATTTTTTCGGTTTCAAACAATTCGGTTCAGTTCTGGATTATGTTTCGTTTTTGTCGACTTTTGGTTTTAGTTCATTTCTCGGGGCTTTTTTTTGAAGACCGAGGACAAAGGCGGAAACGCATTAGTTTTTTCTTTACATTTTTCGTTTTTGATTTATGATTTTTTTATTTTTTTTGAATTTTTTTTGAGCCCTCCAAAAAAAATTCAAAAAAATAATAATAAAAAAAATCATAACTCAAAATATAAATCAAAAACGAAAAATGTAAAAAAAACTAAAACGTTTTCACCTTTACCCTCGTTCTTAAAAAAAAGAAAAAAGAAAAAAAAAGACACGATCCAAAACCCGTTTTGACCCGTTCCGACCTTGACCCACTCCGACTCGGACCCGTTCTGACCCGAACCTTTTGACGCTAACCAGTTCCGACCTGAATCAAAACAACCCTTTTTTAGTTGACCCATTCCGATCCAAACCCGTTCCGGCCCATGACCCCTTTCGACCCAACCCAACCCATTTGCCACCCCTAGTTCAAAACAAACATAATCCAAGTATAAAAAAAACATGACATAGAAATTTATCCATTAAACTTCTAAATCTGACTCACCCCATATATGAAACTTCAAGAATCTTCCTCACTAATTTCCATTACCTGAAAAACATGTGAGAATGTCAACTGAAAATAGTTGGTGAAAACATAGGTTTTAAAAATAAGTTTTACGTTGAAAATATTCCATATGTGTTAAGTTACTTTTATACTTTAGTGATTACAACAAAACCTTTGACACGTTTAGCGCGTCGTCTAATCCACGATTAGACTATTATGTTTAATGTTTAACGATCGTCGGATTCTGAACACACAGGCCTCTACCCTTGGCTTGCATGGGCGGGGGTTGGGCCAATAGATCTATCATCATACTACCACGGGCTTAACAAGTTAATGGTTGTACATGCGATTTAGTATACACTTGTGATAATTGCACGCAATGAATATCATGAAATAAAGCTTGAATCAAATAGCATGTAAAACAAACTGATTATGCATGCTTTCCACCCCAAAGTATAAAACGTTTAAAAGCATGTAAAAGGGGCTATGAACTCACCTTGCTTGATGGATGAACACGAACATGAGCACGGTTTGTTGAACCGGTCACGGGATGCCCTAGATTAAGTTTTGATTTTTAAATTAGTTAAAGTGTCGCACACTAGAATGTTTTAAACCAAGAGCATGACCTCCAGCAAGTTGATTTCCTGGTAAGAATCACGGGTCCAATGGGATTATTTACGCCACTCTTGCCTTCGACAGAACCGTTGTTTGTCAGATACATACATACCTAGTTTATACTCTATTTGTAAACTAGCTCAAAATGTTTAGAATGGCTTTGATAAAGACAGAATTACAGAAATTGTCCTTTATCTTTCACCCAAATTTCACTCGTGATCCCCTATCTTCAAAATTGATCTTTTTTGTCCTTTACGTTTCAAAATACGACACCGTTTGTCCTTTTTCCCTAACCTAATCAGATTTTCTCGTTAAGTCCTGTCATGTGCATTGCACATGAGGGCAAGTTGGTCATTTTACATGTTTATTTAAAAAATAATTAAAATTAACCCCCCCCCCCTCTCTCTCTCTTGTCTGAATTGAAGAATCTAGCCCGTTGGGGCTTGGATCAATTCCTCTAAAGAAATCCCCAATTTTCTTATCTAATTGCACTACCGAAGACCACCCTTTACGATTTGCTAAGAAGTGAAGAATCATTTAGCAAGAAACAGCAACGGAACTCTATGGTACGAAAACATGATGGAGCTAGGGAATAATCATTGGGCGATGGTCATCCTTGAATATCTGGAACCTCTGGTGCTTCTCGGCAAGAGTTTTGAAGGATTTACTGTGTTTTACGAACGACAATTCGTATGTCGATGAGTGGTGTCGTAACTAATGATGGACATGTCCATGGCGGATGCAGGTGGATTGAGGGAGAAGAAAGGTGGAGTGGGAATTATGTTTGTTAGTGATGTTTGGGGTTGGGGTGATTGTGTACTGGTGTGGTGGTGAGAAGCAGAGTGTTGGTGTTGAGATGAAGAGTGGTGATGGTTGTTAGGGGGTGTTTGGAGAAGATGAAGAGGTTGTTAGGGGGTGTTTGGGGGTGTTAAAGTGTTGGGCGCCGGTGGCCGAAATCAGCCGATGTGGTGGTCGCCGGCGCCGTCAACGGTTGGGATTGAGACGGTGATGATGTGGGTGATGAGGATGACAGCGTAAATCACGAGCAGATTGACGGGTGTGGACATTTTTGTAGGGTTGAGGCTATGGTGTTTATGGTTAGAGAATTAAGAAGATTGGGGGGAATGAATAAGATGAAGATGTCAGATTTTAGGAGAGAGAGAGAGAGATGTTAATTTTAATTATTTTTTAAATAAACAGGTAAAATGACCAACTTGCCCTCATGTGCAATGTACATGACATGACTTAACAAGAAAATCTAACTGGGTAAGAGAAAAAGGACAAACGGTGTCGTATTTTGAAACGTAAAGGACAAAAGGATCACTTTTGAAGATAAGGGACCACGAGTGAAATTTGGGTGAAAGATTAAGGACAATTTATGTAATTCTGTCTTTGATAAAAAAGAAAGTATGAGGTTAAAAGTGTAATATCATATAGTTTAGAGTGTTTATTAACATTTAGGATAGTATAGGGTTCAAAGTGTAAATATTATAATTTAGGATATTTTTGACATTTATCAAAGTATAAGCTTTAAAGTGTAAATATTATAATTTAGAATATTTATTGACATTAAGGAAAGTATAGTGTTTAAAGTGTAAATATTATAGTTTTTAGTTATGATAACATTATGAGTTTTTGAAGATCATAAGAATATCCATGGTTGTTCATGGAAAAATTCTACTTTTAATCCAAGATCTAGAGAAAATAATTGTGTTTTCTTGGAATAACATGATCATTATAATCTTTAAAAGCAAAAGGTAAGGTTTTTATTAACAATTTATGATGATCATGATGACAATATATGAACAACTATGAATATTCAAAAGAAAACTCAAAAACATAAGAACAAACTAAAAGAAATTCATAAGAACAAGATCAAAATTAAAGAAATATGAAGAACAATAAATAAAACATGTAAAACTACTTGATTATGCTTAGAGAGAAAAGAGAGAATGAGATTTGGTCCGAAAAATAATGAGGAAGGGAAGCTCTATTTATAGGCTAAAAGTTGAGGTTTGAATATGATTTAGATAGAGATAAAAACTTGTTTCAAGATCAAGAGATAACCTTAATGATAATAATAATTATAATAATGAATACAATTAAAAACAATAAAATATATGTGTGCATATATAAAGTGCACGGCGCTTTTATCATTTTATTTTATTTTTTTTTCAAATAAAAAAAAGAATGGAAAACTTGTGGAACAAGGTTAAGATACAGGGTTCTAGAATGTTACATTTTTACATTAGATGATTAATTTAAATATTTAGGAGAAATTAATAATAACTAAATATTTTGTTACATGTTAGAAAATATTAATCTAGGCATTCCGGTTCAACAAGTCATATGACGATTAAGCATGAGCATTGTGAAATGAACATAGGACGATATAGTTAAGCATACAAAGATAATGTTATTCAATAATTAACATCTAATTCAAAATTAATAAATGTAGCCTATGAAATAAATACGAGAATATTATTAAATACAAGTACAAAACACTAACGTTTTCATGCAAGAAAATTCATAGATGTTTGGATTTAAATTGACAGTTGAATAAAACTGAAACCCTAACACAGTTGATTAATGGACTTAAACACTTTGAAAATTAAAATGGATGACACCATTGAGTTAATCAGTGTGATTAGGACAAGACTATGCAAAATGGTCATGTTAAAATTCATTGATTGTTGCAAATTGAAAACTGGATCTGCTTTGGACGTTTAAGGGGTATACGCCATATAAGTTATTATTGACTTATACGTTGAATGTACAAATTTGTTATACGCTACATCAGACTTACCCGTTGTACACTTTATATCATATATCCCGGATAATCCAAAGTATCTTATACGCCGGATAAACTAAATTGACTTATACGTTGTATATTCAACATTGGACCACTACAAAAAAAAATTGGTATCTAAGACTAAAAAATTAGTCTCTGACTATTAAATCAGTGCCTAATGGTAATCAAGGACTGATTTGCTACTCCCTATCTAGAGACAGATGCCTAGTCCTAGATAGTGGTTTTGACAACTAAAAATTAGTCTCCAGTGCAAGGCACCAACAGGGACTAACAGTTAGTCTCCAATACATAAAAATTCAGTCCTTAATTTGTCCACCGGTACCACAACATTTCATTCCCTAATACAATTTTTCCGTGACAGCAAATCAGTCTCATATACTATAATATTTTAGTCTTGAATGCATTTCTTTAAGGACTAATAATCAGTCCTTCAAACCATCTCTATTGTGTGTCTAATACGTTTCATTAGCTTTGTAATTACATTCCGGTTCAGTCTCTAATAACATATTTTGAAGACTAAGAATTAGTCTCTAATCTTACGTCATTTAGTCCTTAATATTTTTCTATAGGGACTGGAAAATAACCTCAAATACTGCGTTCTTAATATGTTTGTGCCTACTATATTTTCTTTTTGGACTAAAAAGAATGTCGGACACATCATTAGATTCTCAGTGTACCAACCAACAATATCATTAGAATTTCATTTTAAAGTTAAAAAAACAATACATGGTTTGTGAATTCTAAACATCAGCATAAATACTAAATAAAAGTAGCTATAAAAAACAGATCTTAACTAACATGTTAGATCAGGCCTTTGCTGTCACTATTGCAGAGTTGTCCACCCGATCTATTTGCTCCGTTACTTGCATGGGTGGATATTGTGCTATCAAAGTTTGAAAATTTTCAGCTCATGAATATTGACATTCTTTCATATTGCTTATTATTCTGTCTTAGCTTTTCCTTGTTTTATATCATATCCTCCTCGAGTGCAACAACTTGATTTCAAAGATCTTTGGTCTCACTCAAAGGTGGTTGAGACGATTCATCTCATCGAATTCCTGTTTGATATAGTCATGATATGTGTTTTGTTTTTGAAATCAAAATAGGTAACAACCTGCAAAATAAATAATTCTTGTAAAATTAAATCTAGTATGATATAATTGTTTTTGATCATAAAATGTCCTAACCTGGGATGCGCAAGCCGGTTCTTACTAGCCTCGGTCTTCATTTTACCAAAAGCAAGCTCTATTGCATCAGTATCTCATCATCTACCTAAACAAAATCCTTCTTATGCTATTCAAGATCACAGAATCTTTTTGCACATTCTTTGTTCCCAACCCCTACAATGTATTGAAAATTTTAGTCTAAAAAATAATAAACAGTTAATAAAGTTAACTAATGTGGTCTCAATTATACATATTATTTTATAAATATTTCCTATACTTTCAGATATTTTTTAGCCAAGTTTTTATTGAATATTAATACTATTTGGTTCATGTATGAGTTTAATGGTTCTAAGAAATAATAAGCTAAAATGCAGCATTTACAATAAGTTTGAGATCAACGAGCCAAATAAATTTTGTTTAAAATATATGAACCAAATGTATCATTGAATCCTTTAATGATTGGTTGAAGAAGAATAAATGGATTTGAGCTCTCTTACGTGAATCAAAAGAAAAAAAAAACATCTTTAGTTTTGTATTTTAATGACTATTTAGCTTATAAACATTTACTTCGTTTTTCTTGATAGGAACGAAATATGACTACATGGACTAAAAGGCCATCTTTTAAATTAAACGAAGTCATGCTAACATGTGGCCTACAATGATGAATAAAAAGAAACCCTATGACGGGTATTGGGTGTGTGGAAAATTGACGGCAGCAGCAACAAATATAAAGGTTCGACAATCAAGAGATTTTTTATATATTGCTTGGGAGGTTTCGGCAGGTGGGAGACGCAAGTCCAAGGGGAGCCGGCCATGGCACAAAGGAGAAAAGGAGAAGCAGGCTCGTAGCTCAACTATTTTAATTCTCTTTTCCTATGAACCGTATTATTTGTCTTATCTGTTTTTGGTTTATGATTATTGGCTAAAACCTTTTTAGACCGCCTAGACTTATGATGAACCTTTGATTGACGTTTTATTTTATTTGGGATTTTCTTTCGTTATAGGTTCATGAATTAGTAAAGAGTTTAATATTATTTATTTGATGTATATAAGTGCTTGGTTTTATTTGATGAATTTTATTGTTTCACAGAGTCTTTGGTAATTGCCTGTCATATAATAGAATTCTGTTAGGTGATTTACTGTGTGTTATTGACTATGTGATTGATTTATAATAAGATCATAGAAACAATATTATTAATCAAATAAATAAAAGTGTGCTGCTAACTTAAAAAGCTGTAAGGTGATAGGTTATTTGATAGGTCTTGGTTGATTAAGATTGCTAGATTTTAGTTCTTCGTAAGGAGTTCGTCTAGGTTTAATTTTTCAACTTTGTCTATTAATGTCGAATGAATTTATTAAACTGCCTTTGATTTTCGCGTTGTAAGATAGGATTTTGTATAAAGGTACTCGTTCATAATTAATTAGATAACCATAAGGAAGTCTAATATTAAAACTGGTGTGTTTAAGAACTTAATAGAAATCCATAGGTGTCTTCTTGAGAAGGGTCAGGGGTCCTATTCGGGTTTTCTTTTAAGTGAATATTTTATGATCCTAGTTCTATAATAAGCATTTTCTGATTAAGTGATAACTAAAACTTTAGGGATTTTAGCCTAGGTGGTTTTCCATCATCATCTGCATTAAGTCTAAGATTTAAGTCGAGTCGTCTTTAGTTTTATTAATTAGTTTAATTTTAGTTTTTAGTAAACAACCCTTTTTAATAAATAATAATAAATAAATAGTCGTGTCAGTTAGTTGAGTCTAATTAACTAGTTTACGTAATTAAAAGAGTCTCGTGGGTTCGATATCCAAACTTACTTAGCTGTACTAAAGTCGACTGGTTCATTTTCCGGTAAGTAGTTTTAGTTAAGTTAAAAGTCTAGATTTATTACTTAGTGTCTAGATTAGCGTAATTTTAGTTAATAATTATTTAACTACTTTTAGCACATCAAGTTTTTGGCGCCGTTGCCGGGGACTCTTGGTAATTACGTTATTAGCTTTGATTAGACTTACTTGCTACATACGTGTTATTTTTATTTTGTTTTGTTTTTGAGTCGTAGGAGTTTAAGTAGTTTTTATTTAATTTTATTTTGTTTTTATAATATTAGGCTAATATAGTTTAGTTTAATTTCTTTAAATTAGTTTAGTTTTTTTTTTTCTGCAATATATAGTTTATTTCATTGTTATATGGTGCCCGTGATCCTTTTCTGTTTAAGTTTATCTTTGCAGTGATCTTCATGGAGTGCTACTGTGTGCCCAAATTTTGCCCGATATATGATAGGATGGGGAATGTTGTTGGTTGTAAGGACTCATCTGGTGCAATGATGTATTACATACCACATCCAGAAGAGATATTCATTGATTTCATGCGTGTCGTCCATAGTATCAATCCAAGTACACCGCTTTGGAATTTTTTGGATGAGTTTCAGTCAGGCTTAAAGAATCGAATACAATTTAGTGAGCCGATGATAGAGTTTGAAGATGTTGGGTTACAGAATCAGATAGAGGAGTGTATTCCCTCTTGGGAGGATGAGTTTAGAGATGAATTTGGTAAAGAGTTAGTGGGTTTAGCTGACATTGATGACATTGATAAGGAGAAGCCTCCTGATTGAGGTTTTGGGAACGAGTCTGGCTGACGACTCTTTTGTAAACTTAGCGCTTCCCGGGAGGCAACCCGGTACTATGTTTTCATTCTATTTTTATTTTGGTTTTACTTCTTTGCTCTGTCGAGTGTTGCTTCTGTTACTTGCAGGAATTGTTCAAGGGTCGCTTATGAGATGATTGATGAGATATGGTTTTAAACAAGTGTGGGGATTCCACTTGCTTCAGGATTGTTGTTTTTGGTCATAAGAGATGACGTTATTTGAAGATAGTTTGCTGATCGCGTTCGAATTAGAGGGCACGGAACACGACTCAAGAGGCATATCGTCAATTTACCAGGGGAGTATGTTCCAATTCATTAATTTATTTTATTTTTAGCATAAGTTTATTGGTAATTTCCTTTTCTTTCACATTGAGGACAATGCGAAATTTAAGTGTGGGAATGGGAAATTTATTTTTTTCGGCAGAAATAAAAATATGAAAAAAAAATTAAACAAATTTAAAAAAAATAAAATTTAAAAATGTCTCAAGAATTGAAGGAATAGTTTTTGCACTATAATGGAAGATGATAGTATAATCGGAGATTGGTTTTTCAAACTACTAATATATGAGATAATATAAAAGAAAGCGTAATAAGATTGGGATGTGTCGCTAGGCCCAACTAGTCTTGAAATGTTTCTCATTGCATATTTTTAATAAACCTAATTAATCTTAGATTTTGTGGGTTCTCATCCTATGGGGAAAGTGAAGCTGAAATTCGATAAGGCATAGAGAGTATTACCATAAGCTAATTACCCTAAGGTGGTGAGAATTGAATGCACTTTAAAATTAGCACGTCACTCCGTTTTATGAAAATAAATAAAGAGTGGTGGCGCCCCGCAATATCCATTTTTTTACGAGCTTAGAATTTAGTTATATATTTATAGGTAAAAGATGCCTAAGTGCACAATAAAAATAAAGAGAAAAGAAAAAAAAATAAATAAATAAAATTTCAAAAAAAAAATAGAGAGAAATTTATGTAATGAAAAATGCCAAAGAAGCATTCTCAAAAATAGAAAAGGAGGCTAAAGTGCACATACTAGACAAGACTGAGAGTTTACGTGTTACCAAGGGGATGTCGACTTTGAGGATACACTATTGGGACTCGAAAGTTTTTAGTCAATAAATATTTTTTTTAGGGAATAAATAGGACAAAGTCCAATAATATTTAAGGCATGCTCGTACGACCTCACTTGACCTATCATCCAAAATTTCCATCTAAATGTATTTTCTTCTTACCATTAAGCGGTTCTTATCTTATGGTGATATGTTGAACTAGTTTGCTTCAACTCAATTTTTAATTGTCTTTACTATGCTTGAGATGGGGTAGGTGAATCTTGACTCAAAAGGTGTAAGACCCATAGGTTTTTGATATCACTTAAACATAATTGCTAAATGTGCTTGGGGGCTTGATAGGCTGGTGGCTGGGTTTAAGTGGACAACAATATTGGCAATCGCAGTTTTTGCGTTTATCTGAGCATTAAGATAACCTATATGTTTTTAAGACCGTATTTTCTGATTATGATTCCATTGCAAAATATATTTTTCAAGGACGAAAAAGATTTAAGTGTGGGGATATTTGATGTGATCTCAATCATACATATTATTTTATAAATATTTCCTATACTTTCAGATATTTTTGAGCAAGTTTTTATTGAATATTAATACTATTTGTTTTATGTATGAGTTTAATGGTTCTAAGAAATAACGAGCTAAAATGCAGCGTTTACAATAAGTTTGAGCTCAACGAGCCAAATAAATTTTGTTTAAAATATATGAACCAAATGTATCATTGAACCCTTTAATGATTGGCTACAGAAGAATAAATGGATTTGAGCTCTCTTACGTGAATCAAAAGAAAAAAAAAACATCTTTAGTTTTGTATTTTAATGACTATTTAGCTTATTAGTTTAATTTTAGTTTTTAGTAAACCCCCCTTTTTAATAAATAATAATAAATAAATAGTCGTGTCAGTTAGTTGAGTGTAATGAGCTAGTTTACATAATTAAAATAATCTCGTGGGTTCGATATCCGGACTTACTTAGCTGTACTAGAGTCGACCGGTTCACTTGCCGGTTAGTAGTTTTAGTTAAGTTAAGAATCTAAATTTATTACTTAGTGTCTAGATCAACGTAGTTTTAGTTAATAATTATTTGACTACTTTTAGCATATCATTAACTATTCTGTACATGCAACTCTTATAGTACTTCATTTTGTAATCTCTTGCTTTAGCAACTGCAAAAAACAAAAGCATATGACAAATATTAACTAAATTTCTTAAATACAAAATTTTGAAAAAGAAAAAGTTTCAATCTGCTTACCTTTTCAATAACTATTCACATGTTAATCCAAATCTTATTTACTTGACTGTTAAAGTTTCTTGTTTGTAAGTTGATCAAGGCTCTCAATAAGAGCATTTACAAACATCCTTAAGTCGTTCTTTACATTTAGGGCCTCGAGACAACATATTTGTTATGTTTCTGTGCAACAGCTTGTTGTAGCCATTTTCAGAAACAGACGAGAGCGTTTGTTGTAGTTATTTTAACATATAGATGGTGTGCAACATTCATTTTTAGCTGGGAAAAAAATATAGGTTTCTTTATGCAATCACTTCACATGTAGAAATTTTGTAGTTCTAACATGAAAAAAGAATAAACCAAAAATAATTTCAAAACAATAATTTAGATTTCTTAAGCAGCAAAGCTTAGCCCTGCTTGCGGTGCGCACATATGATGTATATATGTGTGAACCCTCGGGTGGGCAAAAGTGAAATTGCACTAATTTTGACGTTATTTTACTAATCTCGTGAAAATAACGTTAAAAGTGACGGACGGTTAATCAGGCATCATGTAGTGGCGTTGATAGCTGAAAGATAAGGGTACATGCACCGATCAGCCGGCGTCCCGATGATTGAGTGCTATGTGCCTTATGTCCAAGGCTTGATGCAAAACTACTATCGAGCCGAGGGTCTCACCGGAAGCAGCCTCTCTATCCCTATGGGGTAGAGGTAAGGCTGCCTACATCTTACCGTCCTCAGACCCTACCATAGCTTTGCTATTGGTGGGATATACTGAGTACGATGATGATGATGATGATGCAGCAAAGCTCCTGAAATAAAGTTCATCTATAAAAATATAGCTTTCTTTATGTATAACTAGGTTAGGTACCGTGTGAAACACGGGTTAAAATAATTAATTTTTTAATAATAACACAATGTGAAATGTAAATAATATATATTGAACAGATATAAAGATATAATATGATAGACTAATTACATGTTACACAATATGGAAATTAAAAATTGTTGAAAATACATAAATGTTTTTTTGTTTACAATATTTGTAGTTTTAATTGTAACTTTACCCTCTATATCATAAATTAGTAGTTTCATTTTGTTTCTACTTTTAATTATATATATTGCAGCACATAACTGAATATAAGTTAAAAAAGGTTGTCTAAAAAATAAACCAATAGTGATTAACGTTAGCTTTTATTTATCTTTATTGCAAAACAAACATAAAGGGAAGATTTCATTCTTTGAAATTTAATATTAATTAATTTATCTAAAGATATAGGATTTTTTTCAAAATAAAAATGTGAGTTACAATATTATTTCCAGATATGATTTCAACTTCTATAACACGATTATCATATTGTATTTTCACATATAGTTTAGTTTCATTGCATAGGCCACTTTTCTAGTAAATATTTTAAGTAGTATCACTTCTACATCAACTTTTGGGACTAATATATGACAACCTTAGATTTTGAAGCCAATTAAAACCTTAGGAAAGTAATACTTTCTTTTAACCTATTATTTTATTTTCGATAGATACCATCTGAACAATGGTAATATTTTTTATCTCCCAGAAACATGGATAGCAAACGGTTAGTTTCATGAACAAACTCATTTTTTGGTGCAAGTATTACTCGTTCACTAAAGAAATATATATTTTTGAAATCTTCAATTATAAAAGGATATACAAAATCAATTTATCATTTGATTAACAGTGTGCTTAAGTCTAACATTTTTATTCCTAAGGTAAAAATTTGTCTTATACACTTTGAAAAATTAAAACATGTAATCTAGTGTTTATGTTCTTTTTGTAAATTTTTAAGAAGATGAAACATAAATGATGGGTTGATTAAATAAATAAATAAATAAAAGTAGTTGTAAATGGATACCCTTTTAAACCAACCTGTGGTCTGAAAGTCATTCTAATCATAGACTATTTTGATGTGAACAATGTTTGATCCTTAAATCGGTTAAAGAGTCTCGCTCGATTAAATTAGCATAAACACTGAGAATACATAAATAGTGAAATTATCTATTAAAAATTTTAATGAAGAAACTTGTAATTTAGTAAACAATCTATTTAATAAGTTAAAGTTTATTGAAATTTTTAATTTTTAATTAAACTTGCTATTCATGTAATAATATCATTTCTTAAACATTAATATTAATTAACTAATATAATATATTCAAACCTTAATTTTTGAAATGATTATTCAAAATTAATATGAAAATAAGCTTAATATTAATAACTAATACAATATATTTATGTAAAACAAAATAATTATTTATATTGGTATTAAATTTTTTAAGTCAGGAAAATAATTATTAAAAAGAGAAAATAATATATTAAAAAGAAAATATATTAAAAAGAAAAAAAATGAAATGTAAAACTACTAATAAGAAATAAATGTATTTAATATGAATGAAATGAGGAAAACTTTTGTAAGAACCACTCTAATGTAATGACATGTGGTATTTAAAAACATTTGTTTATTATATAGTATAGAACATTTGTTTATTATATAGTATAGATATAAATATTTTCTTTTATATATATATATAAAGAATATAATTTATGTTAGACAAGTTAAATAATAATTTTCAGTTTATAAAAATGTTTTATAAACAAACCTAACGTTTTTTAAAAATAAAATACGTTTTGTAAAAGAAATTAGAGAAATCATTAAACAAAAAATATATAAAAAGAACTTTAAAAATATATAATTAATGTATAATTAATATGAGAGAAAGACGAGAGAAAAAAAGTAAGAATGTATAAGAGAATGACATGTGGCAAGAACAAACTTTTATTTATTATATAGTATAGATGTTTTCTTATATACATAAAAACGGTATAATTTATATTAGACAAGTTAAATAATGAAAATGTTCAGTTTATAAAAATGTTTTATAAATAAACTTAACGTTTTTCAAAAATAAAATACGTTTTGTAAAAACAATTAGAGAAATCATAAACAAAAAATATATAAAAAGAACTTAAAAAAATGTATAATTAATAGAAGAGAGAAACGGGAAAAAAGAGTAAGAATGCCTAAGAGAATGACATGTGACAAGAGTAAACTTTTATTTATTATATAGTATAGATACAAATCCAAAAATACAAGCGAGAGAAAATTATATTTTGAAACATGGTTTACGGCCAACAACAGACAGTTGACGACTCTGAACTTCATAAAGAGCAAATCTATAGGAAACCCAATTCTAATGTAAAAATACAACAATAATTTCAACTAAAGTAAAAATTGACCATAAAACTGAGACGGAGCTTGTAAACATGGGAGCAGCTCGGACATTGATTTCTTCACACCAATTCTTATATTATCTGCACGCTCTTTTGCTTTAAAAGTAAGATCTGAGCATATACCATGCCTAACATTATCACCATGAAGGGTGCATGTTAACTTTCCTCTAGCATGAAGGATTCGAGTTAATGCCGCAATGTGTTTCCTTAACTAGTTGAACAAAATATGAAGAAATCACATAAGAAGCTATGAGCAAATGAATATGAATATGAAGATCAAACTCTAAAATAAATTGACCAATAACCACAGTAATTACATCCCTAATTGATGAACAAAGAAGTGGTAATTTCATAATTTGACCTATTCTCAACCTCAGAAACCAGTAATGCAAATAACACATCCTTTTTGCTAAAGGAACTCCTGTCGCTCAATACTCTCGACTGAACATTTATTCTAAACACCATTTGTTGACATTTCAAGCAAAATCGAACCTACACAAATCTGACTGTGAAAATACTCGGCACAGTTTCATAAAATCGATACAGTTAAATTGGGTTTTCCAGAATTTACCTTTCGAATCATCGAAATCGTTCCTTACTGCACGTCCGATCGATTTGACTTCAACATCAATTTTATATGACGACATTCTCAGTCCCTCCGTTGCTTTGATCGGTGCAAAATTCTTCAAAGCTGATTATTGTTGATGTTGATTGTTGGGGAGTGTGACTGATGCGCGGAGAGATATAATTTAGGGTAAAAAGGTTATTAGAGGGAAATTTTGTGAAAATTTGAGCTAAGTTAGTGGAAAAATTTTATAGGGTGTGGAGGGAATAAAAAATTATTATTAATTTATTTTATAAAAAACGATATTTACAAAATAAAAATATTAAGATATGTGTGTATAATCAAACTTGACTATTAATAACCCTAATGGAACATGACCGACACTAATTGATCATTAATGACTTTAAAAATATCGTTGACCCTTGACCATCAATGGCTCTAAATGACTATCATTGACCCTTAACCATCGATAAAACAAATGCAAATATATTAACGCCTTTTACAAGTATTAGCAATGTAAGAAATATAAATTTTAAATCATGTATATGTAACATAAATTATTCAAAAGATGACAAAAATACATTTGACCCTTACACCCACTTCGGTTTATATGGGTTGAGAAAATCTAAAACAGTTTAAAATTTTGAAACCAACCAAGAACAACCCAAACTAATACAGGCTCGGACGGTTTCACACAATGTTTTTAAACCGAACTGGACAACTAATCGGACGTCTTAGAGGTTCACAATTTGAACCGTTTCAAACGGATTAAGAACGAATGACGTCATACATAACTTTTTAACATAATAAGTAATAAATCTAATTTATTTACTACATGGATTAAACTTTACATGTAAATAGTTATTCAAATAAGAATCAAATCTAGAAATCAATTATAATGTTATATTAATTAAACTTATAAAATAATAAACCATTTCTTTTTACCAGGAAAAGATGATAAAGAATAAAAAAATCAAATAGCAAATGAATTGAAAGTATTTTAAATATTAACTCAATCAATGAAGAATAAATATCAATTTAGTGCGGTAGTAAGTCATCTTTACTTTGAATCATTAGGCTTGTATTCGAGATCCTATTCCTTGAAATAGATATTTTTTAAATTTTTACCAAATCACATTTCCACACATTTAAAATCCGGTTTGGGTTTCAAGCACAAGTTTCACAACTTTAAATGGAGCCAAGGACACCCTTATTGTCCAGACATATTTGCAATTGATTAAATACAATCCATCTGACTATTATTAGTAGCTGATTAACCAGTCACAAATATATTGTAGTTGACACTGTTATAGCAATCCCTATTACTTTAGTCCTCGAAATTGTAGAATATCGTAGATTTGTTGATAATGAATATTATTCCTTCATTCTTCTTTACACAAAACTTCAAAGACTGAATATTAGTTCGTAATGAGGTTGTTACAAGAACTTTAGGCTGGTTTTAAGCCACTAATATTATCCTTAAATTGGTAGAATTGCGTCAAGTGACCTGAGACTGAAAATCAGTTATTGATATTTTTATATACAAAATGCATCAGAGACTGAGTATCAGCCATTAATTCGATCCATTTTGGGAATATTAAGAACTGATTTTTAGTTTCTATTACGTTTCTTCCATGTTATAGACTGAATGTTAGTCGCATTAAATTTGCGCCACTTTCACTAACGTACTTGGGACTGAAATTCAGCCTCCTATAAGTTTCTCTTTAAAACTGTATATTTGCTAACATATTTGTGGCTGGAATTTAGTCTCAAATAAGAGGTCTCAATATTAGAGACTGATTATTTGTTACTAACATTAGTCACCTAAAAATCAGTTCCTGGCATTATTGGTAACTGATTAATCAGTTCCTAATACTATTTATTCGAGATTGATATATCAGTCCTTGTTAGTTAAGTCTCTAATGGTCACATTTTTTGTAGTAACTTATATGGTGTATAATATACACTGGTGATATGAAATTTAGACTTATACATTGACAATCATTTTAGCTTAAACGCTGGATAAGACTTATACGTTGATCACCATTTTGTGTCTTATGTTCAAAATTTTATGCTAACTGTTATATCTTGTGTGATTGCATATGGTGAAAAATACAGATCCAAAGCATAATATCGTGGCTTATCTGAATGAGGAAGATCCTAAAGTGGAACATTCTAAAGTGATGATGTCGTTTTTGAAGCGTTCAAGGATTTTCACGGCAATTACTGAGCATTGTGATCCATATGAGTCTATTATTGTTGAATTCTAGAAGAATGCTAAGGAAGAGGGTAATGAGACACATTCACTGGTGCAAGACAAGAAGATTATGATTTCTGAAAGTGTTATAAGAAAAGTTTTAGGTTTTGGAGATACAGAGACTATCCAGTGGCACTTGATGAAAAGTTGGTAAAGGGTTGCTTCCTAAGAATGGGGTACAATGGACCAGTGAATTTCATTTCTTATTTAAAGACAAGTTTGTCAAGACCTTACATGTTTTTAGTTCATGTGGTTGTTCATTGTTTGGGACATAGGAAAGGTGGTTATGAAGAGATATTGGATTATCAGATGAGTACTATGGTTGCATTATGTTTGAATTTGAAGTATAACTTTTCTCAGATGATCTTTGACAGTATGAAGCACAACTTTGGAAAAGATAAATGTTGATGTATCCGAGATTCTTGCAGATGCTTATTAATGATCAATTTCCCGATGTAAAGAAATTGGGTGGAAAGATGTACTTAGATCATATGTCTAGTAACTCATGTGCTAAACTGGTATCATACCGATCGAAGAAAAAGAATCAAATTCCAAAGTTTAGAGGCTTGTTTGGTCATCTGAAAGATGTATAGTATGTAGCTATCGAGAATAATAAATGGAGTAAATATGGAAGTGATTCAGAAAGGGAGCCTGAAAACCGAATCATGGAGGAGTTCGTGCCGATGATAGGATGTAAACATTACATCAAGATCAAGAGTAATGAAGAAGAATCACAAAAACCATGAAAAAAGAAGAGACAAAAGGTGGTCAAAGTTAAAACTCAAAACACCTGAGGTAACTCCTAACTCCTGTTGAAGCTCCTATATTATACTCAGCTACATCTGACCAAGATAAAGCTAGTGATAATGAGGATACTAAGTCAGATAATGAAGAAAGATCAAAGTTGTTGCAAGATCCTCGATCTATGTATGAGTTGAAGCAACAGAAAAGACAGAAGAAAATAGTTGATGATATTGATGAGACTTATGTGCCGGAAGAAGTTACTAAGAAGGCTCAACCTAAGATAAGTCAACTAGAAGGAAGAAAAAATGTCAAAAAGATCAAAGTCTCCTGTGCTACAGCTGGTTGATGAAGATGAGACTTTACTGGTTGAAGGGGAGAATGTACAAAATCAAGAAACTGAAGTGATTGAAACTCTATTTGTACAAGATTTAAACATTGATCAAGAACCAGTTGTTGATTTAGCAAAGAAGATAATGTGTTGAAGACACCAACGGTTCAAGTCACACCACTGCCTCAACAACAAAATGATATACCACAAAAATCACCATTGTTTGTTGGCATTCCTGATATCTATTTCAACTTGTTTGAAGATGTTCCAACAAAGAAAGACTTTGATGTTTTGAAGAAGAAAGTAGAGAATTAGAACGTAATTATTGAAAGTATTACCATGGAGAATGAATGGTTGAGGAAGGAGAACGCAGAACAACAAAAGAAGATTGAGGAAAGTGAAGCTAGGAGAAAAGTTCAAGCTGATATAATTAATCAATACATGAAGTATTTTCTTGTGATTGAAGATAAATTGGGTATCGATTTTGTAAAGGAATATGAAAGTATTAAAGAAATATTGGTTGAGAAGTTTAATCAAGAGGTGTGGCTCCAGAAGATCTATCCGTTAAAAAAGTGTTTGAGAAATATCAAGCTAAGTATGATACGGCGAAAGCTGAGGCAAAAGGCAAAAGCAAGGTTGTTGAAGATATTGTTATGTTTGATGTTGCTATGCCTGATATCGTTGGTACTTCTAAATCAGTTGAGGAACCGTACTTGAAAAAGTGGTAGAGGAAAAGGTGACTGAGGAGGAAGAAGTAGATGATGAGGAGAAAGTAGATTATGAGGATTTGCCTGTTCATAAAGATGATGATCAAGATGATAAAGGTGATGATCCTAGTACTGGTGGTGATACTGGAATACTTGTGGGTTCTGGTTCAACTCAAGAAGTGTCGGAAACTTAACCAGAGCAACAAGTTGAGCATGATCAATAAACACAACAAACTGAAGGATCTGGTGTTGAGAATGTTGATTATATGGAGGTTTTATTTGTTGATTATATTTCAAGTCGTCCTCCGGGTGTATTCTAATTCAAAGAGTCAAGCTATGATCTTGAAAAATGAGAGATTGTGATTGATCAAGCTGAATTGGCAAGAATGTTGAATGTTAGTGAAGAAGAGTTTAGTTTTGATTTTGAAAATGAGTCTATTGCTGATCTGGAGTGTGATGATAAACAAGAGCTTATTCATACTAATTATGCCGTGTTAGAAGAAGCAATTGAAAAGGAGCAAGTTTGATATGTTAATGAAGATAATCAAGAATTTTCTAAGTTTGACGAAGAGTTCAATGAGGAAACTGAAATGTTGAGTTAAGAATTTGATGAACAAGGTGCTCCGGTGGTAAATGAAGAGGATGTTAACCAAGACAAGAAGGACTGGTTCAAAGATCATAAGATTGAGCCTATGAAGACATTTTTAAAGACTTTTAAGTACTACAAGAAAGAGAAGGAAGTTTCTTTGGGAGATTGTTTAAGTATTGCATACTTGATTAAGATATGGAAGTTCGATGTGAGAAGGGAGTATGGTGTTCAATACATTGAAAGTTTGATGGAACTTAAATCATTACCGGGGATTGATGTGATGAAACTATGCCAGATGGAGTTGTTATATGCATCAAAGATAGGATGGATTCCCAAAGTATGGGATTTCACTGTCAGACAATCAAAGGGTGGATTTAGGAAGTGGACTCCATAAAAAGCCGACACTCCACATTTCAAGGGTTAAGATAGATCCTGAAACGAAGGATTTTGTTAGAACTTTGAGGTATCACAGGCTGAAAACATTGAAGAGTATCCTAGTTTATCCAATGGAACAAGACTTTCATGCTTGTTTTACATGGTGGTATTTTGATAGGAGAACTGGTGAAGCAGTGATTGTGTTAAAAAGAGATGAGAAGACATGGGATACTGTTAATGTGAATCCTATGTGGCTGATGAATTGCTCTGATAAGGATATTGAAGTGTTAAATTGCAACAAGATTTCAGATTCATAATGATAAGAATTTGAACCAAGCACAACAATACCAACGTGTAATCAATGTGTGATATTTGTACAAGATCCATTCTGGAAAGGTTTGGGGAAGCAAGTGGAGGAATCTGGCAGATGAACAAGAGAAGGAGGAAGCTGAGTTCAAAGCTGAATGTGAAGAAAGAACTAAACAAGCTTCATGGTCGAGGTTTCAATATAAGCAAAGTGTCAGACTTGTGTAGAAACCACAAGAGAAGTGAAAGGCCAAATCGTTTGAAGACGTTAGAAAGGAATATTGTAAAAGGGTCTTTGGAATTGATAGTTGAAGATTATGAAGACTTTTGAAGACCAAGACTAAGCAGCATCCAAGGGGGAGTTTGTTAGTGCTTAAATGCCTATTGCTTAGGTGTTGCATGCATTAGATAACAGTGCTGGATTAGTTTTTGTCATGCTAAGCGTACAAGTGTTATATGGATTGTATGTTACACGACGCATAACTTACGCACCGTCTAACCACACAGCATATAAGTGTTTTGTCAAGTTTATAAATGCATGTTAAGACTTATACGTTTTTAGTCAATTGTCTAGAGAAGTACTTGCATAGTAAACTATCATATCATCATTTTAATTTGCTATTATCATTAATATAAGAAGATTAAAAGAGATTTCCTTGTGTATTTCACCTTGTTATGGATTCTGCACTTACATTGGAGAGTACATATCACTATACACGTCTTACACGTTGATATTACGGTCCTACACGACACCTGTAAAGGCTGTTGCGAGATGTGTTGCGGGACCCGAACACAATTAAGTGGCCTTTCTTGATAAAAAACTTTCTAATCGTGAAACTTTCTTTGGAATTATTAGTTTCTTACGCCGATCAAGAATCTATCGAGCTATTTCGACAAATCAACCGGCATATTACAGTATAACTAGACCATTTTGGTAACTGCTCGTTTTGTATCTACCCAGAATCATATTTCTGCAACTGTACAAGGACACGAGATTCTAATCACTCCTTAGATTATTTGGTAAAGATTGTTCCTTGGGGATTGAAAGAGGGCTGGGACAGTGTTGCACACACTAATAGGATCTCTAGATGTTACAACTTGTATCTCAAAGTGTGGAATCCAATAAGAGTGAACACCACAAGTAAACATTAAGCATATTCTTCGTTGATAACTTAAAAGATTTACAAGATATGACACTTTAGTAACTTTCTCTCTCTAGTCTCTCTATCTAGAAAATACCAAAAGTCTCCTAATTAACGCATAAGTCTCCTATTTATAGGAAACACATGAAGACTCTCAAGGACGGATATGATATACGGCGCATATGTTATGCGCCGCATAACATATGCGGTCCTTAGAGACTTATGCGCTAATCCTAGCATACACAAACATATATTTGACAATTAAAGTCCTATACAATCACATCTAAGACCCAAGATCATAGCTATAGACGTATATGATCTAACATACTCCCCTTCGGATATAGCTAGATCTGTCTTGCCTCATTATACACCAAACAATTTCTTAGAAACTATGACTTTGTTATTATCTGGTGTAGTCTTGACAGTGCCCCAGCCTCTAGAAGATTCAGTAAGAAGATGATCAGATTATTAAACGTATCTGATCTGTGATAGTTTTCTTCATTATATACTTTCGAAGAACATGATATTTGAAAGTAACGTCTTAAGAGAACTTGATATATGAAAGTAACGACTTTGAATCTTCATTATTGTCACCAAATTCCCATCTTCTTCAATCACTTCTTCTTCATCTGTCTTCATGTTTTAATCTACAAAAAAAAAACACAAAAAAAAACAAAACAAACAGTTCCGTGTAAGGAAAATTTTAGAAACCGGATATAATAGATCTTACGGATAAGTTGATCCAATTTCAAATACGACTCTTACTATGCAATCAAATACCTTTACCTGATGTAGTAACTCAGATCAACAAGTAGGTATGAGATTAAAGAAATGATATTGTCCGTCCATTTTTGAATACCGTATACATGTATATATCGAGACATACCAATAATTTCTTCCAACAGTACAATACTATTTCACCTATGACCATCCCAGTCTGCTACTACTGTCATACCATTTATGAAACCTTTGTCCTTATGCATGACGGGTAAGTTTTGGTTCAAACTCTACATATACGGCATATATGAATTCAACAAGCCAGACACATAAGTATAGACTTATGCGTCGTATATCCTTCTATATATACCCTTACTTATGCGGTTTATAAGTTTAAGAACTTATGCGGCACATAACTTATGTGCTGTATAAGTTCCAAAACTTATACGTTGCATACGTCTGTCCTGATAAATTGACAATTTGTCCAATTCACACCAGTCTAATGTTTCAAGTACAACCGAATGTCCTTGTACATTAGAAGAATAACTTAATTAAGCTCATTTTGAAAATATACTGCTTACCAAGTCAAATTAATGACCTTGCATAAAACAGAACACTGTTTGGATTTTCTTGTTTTATTTTGACAATTTAGAAACAGCACAAGTCTCATTGTTTTAGAAAAACCCCAGAGAGATAGTCCACCCGCACATCAAGAGTCGAAAACTAAATCAGAAATAAATTCTTTTTGAGTTTTTTTTTAGTTAGAAACAACTATCAAAATCAACAATTTAAACTAAGAATCAATACAGAAATCACATATTTTTGTGAGTTTGAGCAAGGAATCATATTGACCAAATTGCCCTTCCATCCAGTTTTATTTTCAGTGTTTATTATGACCGGTGTTAAGTCAGTCATTGGGATTGTTGTCCACCTAAACCTTCCAAACAAATGATACAGGAATTTCTTTGATATGATTAATTGGTTCAATTAAGCACGAATCTTATGTGGACCTCACCCATCAGACATAATTTGTATATCTTTATACAGTGAGTTTTTCACATGTATATCTTTTAAACTACTTGCTTCAAATTCGATTAGCTGTGACTCATGCAAAAATAACAAAGCAAAATAACTCGAATGTTTAAAATTTTCCCTTAAGATCGGTATTACTACACGCAGATAAGGCTCCATTTTAACAAAAAGAAAAAGATAATATAAGTTGAAATTGTATAAGGCTTTAACAATCAGGTTAGATAATACCATATTATCGCGCGGAGAAAATCCAAAGCTTTATACGAAACACCAAGAAAATAAAGCAGAATACCCAAATTTTAACCCTCAGGTCGGATAATCTTATCGTGAAGGAGAGGATCCAAGATTTGAATAAAAATAAAGAAAAAATCAAATTGAATTTCTTTGCAAATTAAAAAGAAAATTAAGCTGAATTTCTTTGCAAAATGAACACATGCACACACAGCAATCTTTAAACTTTTCTTTTCTTAAAACATATATTAATCAAGCTTCAAGATGTTAATCCACTAGATTCAGCTATATTTAGGTTTATATCACTTAATTTTCCTGATTTGTTTGTTTTAAAGGCTTACCAATGCACCAATACAATTAAGCACACAACCTTTTATGCCTACTTTTTACTGGATTTGGGACCAGATGATCAATGTACTATCATCTTCCCTTTTTGCTTCAAAAACTCATTTGCTGAGGAGCAACATTTTTAATGCTTTTGACATTTTTGGATTTTATATTGTTTTTGACTTTTTCACATTTTTCAATGTTTTTAGTTTTTCATTAAAATTTCTCTCCCCTAAAATCAAAAACCATATGAAAAATATTTATTATATAAAAATGAAAAAAAATGACTCTGATGTTTAGGATCACAAGGTATCCGACCCAATGATTATCTCGGTAACCCTCTTACCATCACCGCCCAAAACTTTTAAACCATTTAGTTTTAATAAGTATTGAAATCGTGACTTATGAAAAGCTTTGGCGAAAAGATCTGCTTTTTGTTCATCGGTGTGAATTTTGTCTACGGTGATCTACTTCTTTTCAAAGCAATCATGAATGAAGTGATACCGTATCTCAATATGCTTAGTTTTAGAGTGGTTTACCGGATTTTTAGTAACGGAAATAGCTGCAGTATTATCTACAAAGATAGGGGTAGTAAGAAAATTCAAACCGTAATCCCGCATCTGTTGTTGTATCCAGAGAACCTGAGAACAGCAACTTGAAGCAGCTAATACTCAGCTTAACAGGTAGACAGCGAAACCGTGGTCTGTTTCTTGCATTGCCAGGTGACAAGACGCTTTCCAAAGAACTGACACCCTGCCGTTGCAGATTTGGCATTCAGCTTACAGCTTCCATAGTCCGAATCTAAGTATGCCCTCAGCACAAACTCATCGTCTTTTGGATACCAGAGACCGACTCCCAGACATCCCTTGAGATAACATAGAATTCTTTTGACGATCATGAGATGTGAAACCTTCAGATTCGATTGATATCGGGCGCACAAACATGTGGCATACATGATGTCTGGCTAAGAAGTAGTAAGATACATCAATGAGCCAATCATGGATCGGTATAATGTTTGATCAACTTTCTCCCCGTTGGGATTAGGATCGATACCATGATTCAGTGGTATAGGGGTACTGATTGCCGATGCATCAGCCATGTTGAACTTCGACCCAAATATGATATCGTCAACATATATTTGCACGATCAGCAGATGTACGTCAACAAGTTTGGTGAAGAGTGTACAATCTACGGTTCCTCTGATAAACCCGTTGTCCAGAAGATGTTGGGACAATGTCTCATACCAGGCTCTCGGAGCCTGATGAAGACCGTAAAGGGCTTTATCAAGGAGGTACACTTTGTCCTTGTGGATCGGATCGACAAACCCCGGTGGTTGTCCTACATAGACTTCTTCATTGATTTTTCCCGTTTAGAAATGCAGACTTGACATCTAACTAATAAAATTTTAAACCTTTCCAAGAAGCAAAATCCAGAAAGATCCGAATAGCTTCTAGCCTTGCAATTGGTGCGTAAACCTCGTTGTAGTCGATACCTTCTCTCTGGTTAAAACCCAAACAACAAGTCTTGCTTTGTTTCTGAAAATGATTCCATTCTCATCACGTTTACACTTGAACACCCATTTAGTGTTAATCTGCTTCTTATCCTCAGGCAAATTAACCAGTTTCCAGACCCCGAGCTTCTCAAATTGCAATAGTTCTTCTTGCATCGCATTGACCCAACTCTCTTCGGTCAGGGCTTCTTTGTACGTTTTTTGGCTCGACCTGCGAAATAAAACACTTGAATGAGAATTGATTTTGTAACGGAGATACACTTGAGTAGAAACACTGGAGATTTTGATTGATTTGACGTCTCATTTGAACTCTAGCATTCAAATATCCTATTATGTTATCCTTAGGATGGTAGGATAAAGTTCTTAGCACCACTTCTGTAGGTATTGACACCTTAGAATGGAGATTGTTTACATTCTTTTCAACAGCAATGATGGATGGAGAGATAACTTCGATAATCTCCTTATATGATCCACCATTGTCATGAAACACAGGAGTAGTCTCTAACACATCATCAGGTTGGACATGATTTGGTACATCTTGAGGAACTGACACAGAGCCTTCAGGTGTTATTACACAATCTTCTGATACATGTTGTTTGTATAACATCGTCAACGTCTCATCAGTAATAACTTCCTCAGGGAGTTTAAAACTCTCCCAAAGGCTTTCATAATTAAATAGCCGAGAATCCCCTGGTCGTTGAACGGTAGGAGTATATATTTGACAATCAACATTTTGAACCTGGACAATCTTGTGGAGGCTAGGAATGTATACACGTTTTAGTGGACTAGAATACCCCACGAAGAAACCTTCAACAGATTTGGGACCAAATTTGTCACTCGGTTCAAGAACCGTGCACGTCGATCCAAATGGTTCAAGCCATTTAAGATTTGGTTTTCGACGATTTAATAGCTCAAAACACATCTTGCCAAATTTCTTGACTGTAAGTACCGGTTTAGAGTGTAATAGGCTGCCGCTACTGCTTCCGACCAAAAATTCCCTGGTAACTTTGAATCAGAGAGAATAGTTCAAGCTGTTTCAATCAAGGTTCGATTCTTTTATTTAGCGACCTCGTTCTGTTGTGGAGTATAGGGTGTACTGAATTCATGAAGAATTCCCCAATCATTACAATAACCAAGCATTTTGTTGTTCTTGAACTCCGTCCCATTGTCACTTCTTATTTGTCGAATCGGTAGATTGTATAGATTTTCCAGCTTCTTGAATAAGATCATTAGGGAATCATACGTCTCATCCTTTGATTCAAAAAACTTACCCACGAGAATCTCGAATAATCATAGGTAACCACAAGACAATAGATTTCTCCTGTGATACTTCTGACATTCACTGGACCGAACAGATCCATGTGGAGACGTTCGAACGATAAGTTGATGGTATTGACACTTTTCTTCGGATGTGATTTCTTTGTCTGTTTTCCCCTTTTTACAGTCCAAACACTCTTCGTTTAACTAAAATTTCTCAAATTCACTCCCTCTACCAAGTTCTTATGAACCAGATGGTTCATCTTCCTCACACTAATATGTTCCATCCTTCGATGCCTTAAAACCGACTCCCGTTCTGATGCTCTAGAGATGAAACATTAAGCAGATCCCGAAGATGTTGATGCCGTATTCATGTTCATGACATAAAGATCATTCTCTCGAGGAGCATGCACAAGAATCCATTCTTTAGGAATTTTGAAACCCGGTTTCAAAATTAAACATTCTCTGTCAGTGAAATGTGTAGAGAAAATTTTATCACAAATTTGTGATATGCTTAACAAATTATTCTCTAGTTCTGAAATGTAGTTGACATTCTCAAATGTGACTTTCCCATTCGTCAACATGCCTTCCCCAACAATTTGACCTCCTTGGTTTCCCGCAAAACTGACATACTCTCCATGAATAGATTTGACATCTTTGAGTAGGTGAAGAGTACCCGTCATGTGCCTAGAGGCTCCGCTATCCATTATCCAATGAGAATCGTGAGATCTTGGAAGCCCCTGCACATACAGTAAAAGGTTTTAACACAACAACCTAATATCATCAATGTCTGATTCATAAGATAATAAATCCTCACTGGTTACTTGTGTCTCAGATACAGTTTTAGTTTCCTCAACAACCTCTGGTGTTTTTAGTAATAGTTTTAGCAACGCAATTTTGACCTACAGCTTGTTTCTTGCTGTAAAAAGATGTTTGAGATGTTTTTGAAACATTTGTTTTAACCATTTCATTTTAACTGATTCACCATGTTTTAGAATTTTCACAGATTCGGGAACACATACCGATTTATTCTCATTCTTGTAACCCAAACCTGGTTTCTTGGTGACCGACTTTTGAGGTGGAGCATGATCATTTTTAAATTGATTGGTACAAGCATAGAAAACATGCCCAATTTCATTACAATTAAAACGTCACCGATCAACAAACTTGTTAACCTGAGATGTCATTTCAAGTTGTTCACGCTCGGCCTTTTGTTGATAAAACTCTCGGTTTGATTGATTTCTAAAAATGGCTTGCTTTTCAGATTCCGAGGTCTTACCATGAACAAAAATGATCTTTTTAACATCAGTTGGTTTAACACGATGAGATTGCTTATAATAAAAACTTGTCTTAGCAAATCTCTTCATGTCAACATGATTCTCCTTTTCTAAAACATGATTAATAACCTTTTCTTCGGTTAACACAGATTCTGTAACTTTGATTCCGGTTGTCATGTCACAACCAGAACTAACACTCTCAACCTTTTCAGATTCAACACAATCATCATCACCAGACTCAATAGTATCATGTAGTGGAGTTACAATTTCCACATTTAGTGCCTTTTTGAAACCCTTAGATTTCATTGGAATATAAGCATTCCACATCAGCGGAGGCACGACATGATAATCCACACTTGATGCTATGTTCTCGTTCACATCATCCTTGGATTTTGATGTGGTTCCAGGCATAATGTGATCAAGAACTGTAAGACCCCGAAAACCTGAGAATCCTACAGTTGGTCTTCATACCCAAAATTTAAAAAAGATTTAAAACCAAAGCAATTCATTTTATTAAAACAAGTTCAGAGTAAATAAACAGCGGAAATTCATGAGTATCAAAAATTCCCAAAACCGGGAAGAAGTACCAAACAATAAGCAACGGAAAAAGGTTAAGTATTAAAATTCCAAAACCAAATATAAAATGAAGTGTTTGTTTTATTTGCAGTCCCTGACAAGAATGCCTTCAATCGTCCGAGTAGTCTCCAGCACGTCCAAGTGATAATCTCCAATCCTTAACCTGAAATTCAATCTAACATACACAAAGTTAGCTTGAGCTGAGTGAGTTCAAGTTTTAAATAAGCAATATTCATAAAACATTTCAAAGGTTGTAGGCATAATACAGTATAGATAACAATAGGCAAATGAATAAATAAATAATTAAATAATAAATAAATAAATATTTAAATAAACACCAAATAACATACTCACGATCGAACACGCGTACGAGTCTCCCCCCACGGGATTTAAGAACCTGCCACAGGATTTAAGAACCCGAGTAGTATAGCTGACCCGCACAAAATAAATAAATAAATAATAAATAATAAGCAAATAATATATTCACAATCGAACATGCGTACGAGTCTCCCCCCACGAGATTTAAGAACCCGCCACGGGATTTAAGAACCCGAGTAGCATAGTTGACCCGCACACAGTATGACATAAACACATGACACGGGATTTAAGAACCTGTTTTAATGATGATTATGCCACACGAGTCTCCCTCCACGGGATTTAAGAACCCGAGTAGTATAGTTGGCCCGGCCACAATCACCATGCACACACACATGTAGCACGGGTCTCCCCCTACGGGATTTAAGAACTCGAGTAGTATAGTCGACCCGGCCACATGCACGGTACACCCACACACAGTAGGCATACTCACCTAAATCTTAGTCACAATGATCTAATTAATATCAACAATCGTAGGCCATCAGGTAATATATATATATAAGTCAGTCCAAAATATGAACTAATATAAATAGGTCTACTCGTATTCAATTAGTTCCAGACCTAATAACATCCACGAACCTAGTCCATAAAAAACATATAACCATTAAGGAATTCATAACCCAAAATGAGTCCAAAATATCCTAAGGCATAGAATATAGTCCACTCCTAGTTCCATAAATGTATAAATAATAATAATAAGGCTATGAAATACCATTCAAATCGTTTCAAACAAGTAAAATCGAGTAAGATTGTAATAGGGTGTGTATGCCAGCCCAAAACGTAAAAAGAGTTAAAAAGGGCATCATGAACTCACTTGACATGAGACACACAAATAGCAATGGGCTAGAGAACCCCTAAGTTCTCCCACAATTCAAACGCCTGTCGGATTACACACAATGATTACAAATGGAACCGCACCGACTCGCTTACCCTACGAGGCGCTCTAACAAGATTTGATGGACCTAAAGCTCTAACCATAATAATACCATTTACATCAGTCCCCGAGGCCATGTATTTACCAAAACCACCCTTAGTTTATTCCGGGACAAAGGATTTCCAAACTATACCCGAAAGTTGTTAATTTTATCGAACACGCGCGTTAACAAGATGTTTATGCACTTAGAAACCAACCCAGCCCCGTTTGGACCAAACTTAGTATAATTACAGCCAAAAAGTCCACGACACTACATGAGTTGAATGGGTTGGTAATTCGCATGAACAACGCACAAACTACCAATTAAACGCGAATTTGCGTTGTACCGACCCATTTGAGCAACCGACAACCAATTCAGCCCCATTGTAATAAAAATTAAGTTTTTCACAGCCCGTAAATCATTCCGAGGCTACACAATCTGAATTGGTTGTTAATTCCCTCAAAAAACACGCTAAACGCAACAATCAACAAACTAAACAACCAAAATCCTAGTTTTCAATCTAACGACAATTGACAAATCAAACGAGCTTCAATGCTTACGATACTAAAGTATGACCTATATGACATACCTAGGAAGATGACAGAGCAAAAACCTCACTTTAAACAGCCCCGAAAAGAACACAATTGTACAACCACCGGTTTAGCCTAAAACGAATGAATTGATCAATAACGAGTATAAGGAGCAGATTTTAGCATGCAAAGATGTATTTTATTACGTAGGAAAATCATAGGAATAAATTATGAAATTTTTAAAAGATTTGTATAAATTTCTTGGGTTTCTAAAAATATATTTTTTGTATTTTTCCAATTCATACAAAATCATAAAAATTTCTCCAACACAGAAAGGTACACGCAGCTATTTCATTGCGCAACAAAAGTGTTTTATTTGTTTAAAAATCATTACTAAACCAAATTAAATGATTCTAATTGGATTGTAATCGTAACTTAAAATATGAAGTTCCAGAAGTGGAAACAATTTATTTGAACTTGTTAAAAACGAGTTATGATGTCTGGAAGACAGACCAGAATCCAACTCCCCGCATCAGCTTTAACACACGTTTTTATAAAATCATAAAAACCATTCAAATCTCGTCCAAAAATTACAAATTATACCTTTCTGGAAACTAGACTCAAATTATAACATCATGAAAACAAGAATCAATCAAAACAATAAATTTTAATCAAGTTACAGACCAAACAATAAACGAGTACGAATCTGTCAGCAACTGTTTTAATCAAAACTCCAACCTTAACGTGTTCAACAAAGGGTTTAATGGTGAAAAAGAGTTGTATTAGTGTAGGACCGACCTTGAATTAGATTCGGGATGGCTGGAGAGTGGCTAGAACTGCACAAAAATCAAGGAGAGAGGGCTGTAGCTGTTGCCGATCGGACTAGAGGGACATGGAATGAGGTTAGGGTTTATTATATTAAAAAGTTACATCCAGGCCCTCCAACTTGTAAAATGTAAAGACTTGGATGAAAGGTTAAATAGTTTAACTTACGAGAATGACAAGGAGGTTCCCGAAGAATGTTGGATCAACTCTCTAATATAATACAACTCTACAAATGTCTCATGCCGATAAACAAAAATCTCGGGTGCTACATACTAATCTAACACTGTAAGTTATAAGAGGCGATGTTTTAAGCAAAAGGATGGATAAACGGTTTTTTAAAACGTATTACAAGGCTCCTAAATTATAAAGATGAAACCCCACCTTTTAAACAAACTTTTACAAACGATCAAGCCGATTAACAAAATTTCTGGGCGTTACAAGAACATAAGATGAAGTAGCATAACTCACCAATTTTAAGTTTACTCTTTCTGTCTCAATATTGAGTGTTTTCAACTCAAGTTTGAGAGCTGCGTTCTCGTCAATATATCTGTTAATGGCAATTTGTTTTTCTTCAATAGTATGCTTTAACATTGAAATTGTCTTTTGATTCTGTTGAATATTTGCCCAAAAATTCTTTTCACATTTTTGCAATTTCATATAAGCCTCATTAACCTTTTTAAGATCTAATAAAGCTTGATCATAATGTTTTTTCAACTCTTTAAGCTCAAGAGTTTTAAAATCACATTCATTACATGGCAGCTCACATTTTTCACATATAGTTGAGTTTAGAGTTACCTAATGTGCCATGAATGCCTGATCTGTTGGAGAGCATTCTTCATTTGAACTTTCAGAATCTCCGTCGGTAATATCTTCAACCAATCATTCAATGAACTCTTCTTTAACCTCAACTTATTCCTCCTCATCTTTTGAAATTTTTGACTTCTGGAATCACTACATCTTCTTCTTCTCCAAAGTCAATTTTTCCATGAGGAACTTCTTCTCCATTAAACCATCCTGCAAAACTTTCTATGATATCAGGTGGAAACAATGAAATAAGATAGTCAGAAGAAACCTTGTGAAGTTTATCATATGTTCGTGGAAGTTCGTCATCTGAAGCATTTTGATCATCCACTTGAACATCCTTGTCACCTTCCTCATTCTCATCCTTGAAAACCTTGTTCATACTCTGATCTTCAACCACTTCATTTTCAACCAACTTATTAACCCAATCATTTCCTCAACTCCTTCAATCACAGTCTCAACACTGTCACTTTTCTTATCCTCATCCACTTTTTCACCTAAACCCTCTTGCTTACCCTCATCAACCATTTCTGCTACATTAGATTGAAACACCGAGTTCCAATTAAAACCTTCATCCATTTGAGCTGTAGCAGCCTTTTGTTGTGAGGTTGATGCCTCTTTAGGTTTCTTTCTTTTTGATGATTCTGCCTCAGGACGATGATATATTGCTTGCTTATAGTAATCTCTCCCAAAGGGATTTGCTGCATTATCATCCACATTCTTGCTGGTACACTCCATCTTGAAGTGTCCTTTTTCTTTACACCGAAAGCATCTCACCTTAGATTTATCAAAACCCAACTTTGATGTCGAACCATCTAGCACATTTGTTCTGGTTATTTCCTTGAACCTTTGAGCTCTCCTTATCACACTTGCCATGCACCACCATATATCTATCATTTCCATTTCTTCTGGATCAATTTGATTATAGTCATCTTTTGTCATGTTATAATTGCCAATACGACCAGCAACCAAACACTCACATGACTCTAAAACAGATACAAGAAATGCAATGTGTTCCTTTACAGTTTCAATGGTTAGGTTTCCTGTATTCCTCAGATTTACAGCAATGTTGCATTGTATAATATCATAATCTTGTGTGCTCGAGCCTTGAGACACTGGAATCGTTCCTGAATAACTACTATTGTACTGTGGGGTAGTAGGAACATTGGTTACACATGCTTGTCCAGTTTGCTCCACACAAAAAGCTATGGGAATCTTAGGGTTTGATGAAACAACAGATTGTGAACCTTTGAAATACAAACCAACATCTTGTGAAATTGCTATTGATTTCATCTTCTGCTTTTTCTTAAGCTCCAGTTCGTTTGCTTCAAGCTTCTCAATAAATCTTGCAAGGTTCAGCCCGGCATATGCAACAGGATTTGACCGTTGAATCATTATGAATGTGTTCCACTCTTCAGGTAGTGCGTCAGCCAGTTTTCAATGCACTCATAATCAGGCTTGTCAATGCTTAATCTCTTCATTTCGTTAACCAAATGACAATATCTCTCAACCAACTGTGAAAATGTTTCCCCCTTGACTTGAGTAAATATATCAAATTCTTTCTTCAGTAATGCCATCTTACTTTTCCTCATGTCAGGGTTTCCTCTGTCTTTATTCAAAAGAGCTTGCCAAATAGAATAGCACGAGCCATTGTTTTGTAACCGTTGAAAAAATTCTGCTTTAATGGCTTGTTGAAACAAATTCAACATCTTCTTCTCTCTTGGAAACTGATTTTTGTCACCATCAGCTATTTGTGACAACCTATAATTTCTGCCATTTTCATTCTTCGGGATGATGTATTCTTCCTCAACAGCCTTCTACGTCTCATAATTCAAAGCTTGAACTTAAGTTTCAAACTTGTCAGTCCAAAGTGGATAATCTTCCATTCGAAGAAGTTTTGGAGGCTTATTGGATGTTCCGATTTCATTCTGGAGGTTAATGTTCTGAAGTAGAGCAGAAGGTTGTGACACAAACACAATTAGATTGTCCATGATGGTCAAAGGATAAGTTCTGGTCAACGGATATCTTGGGTAAGAAATATTCAATGGATATTCATGATTTATGAGGTTTAACGAATATGTAGGTTAAGTAGGTTTAACGGATAAGTAGGTTTAGCGGATAAGTAGGTTGGTCAACGTATAAGACTTTGAGTCAACGGATAACAGTGAGTGGTCAAACTATGGTGGTCAACGGATAAGTGAATCAACACATATGTTTATATGTAACGTATATGTTTCAAATTATAGCATATACGACGTGTAAGTTATGCGTCGTATATGTTATACGTGAAAAACATATCCGCTACACTAACATATGCGTGAAGAAAAGCCATTTCAGTAATTTGACAATTTGAAGGTTCAAATGTTGATGAAATTGAATGAATTTCTAAAGTGTTTGATACTAAGGTGTAAGGAATGTTTTGTGAGAATTTAAACGACTTTTGACGGTTGGAATTGAAAATAGAGAGGGAAACCTTGAAACCTTGTAGTACTTAAGCTAGTAACGAGCCATAAAGTTCTGATACCACTTGAAAGAGGGCTGGGATAGTGTTGCACACATTAATAGGATCTCTAGATGTTACAAATTGTATCTAAAAGTGCGGAATCCAATGAGAGTGAACACCACAAGTAAACATTAAGCATATTCTTCATTGATAACTTCAAAGATTTACAAGATATGACACTTTAGTAACTTTCTCTCTCTAGTCTCTCTCTCTAGCAAATACCAAAAGTCTCTTGATTAACGCATAAGTCTCCTATTTGTAGGAAACACATGAAGGCTCTCAAGGACGGATATGATATACGGCGCATATGTTATGCGCCACATAACATATGCGGTCCTTAGAGACTTATGCGCTAATCCTAACATACACAAAACATACATTTGACAATTAAAGTCCTATACAATCATATCTAAGACCCAAGATCATAGCTATAGACGTATATGATCTAACAGGGATAATGACAATCATCTTTATACATTCAATAAGGAGTTGATTAAGGGTTTATTCAGGCGGTTGAAGTAGGATGGGAACTTGAACAACTCTCAATACAACAAAGTCAATATTTTTGAGCTGTAGACGTATCTTATGCATGCGTTGATTCAATGTCTTGGAGGTAGATGTGCTGGATTTGATCAATGTAGAATCTGATTCAATCAACAATGGTGGCACTTGTGTTGGAGAAACAATTTAAGTTCTCAGAGATTATCTTTTTATCACTTAAAGGAGAACTGTACATGTAAAAGAGAGAAGCTTCTCATGTATCCACAGTTTCTTCAAATGATTATCAACAAGCTTGTCCGAAGTCTGCCTAAAGATCCTTTGCATTTGAAGATGTGATCTATACTAAGCCAATGGATGAAACAACAATGAAGAGACTTCTTGTTTATAGAGGCAAGACAGATAATACAAAGCTGCCTCGGAAGCATTTGATAGGACATTTGATTGATCCAAGATACGAACCACCACCGAACGATCACTGGATCCATGATGATTCAGACTCTAAAAGGAATATGGTGCTGGTGGTAATGATGGTGATGATGGGAATGATGGTGGTAATGGCGATGAGGCAAGAAAGCGTAAGGTTAAAAGGAAAGATGTGGCTATTGAGGAGCCTAAAAGAAGAAGCAAAGAAGAAGAGGTTCACTGCGATTATATGTTAGACATCTGACCCTGATGTCCCTCCGGATTTTCCTACTCCAGCTCCAAAAAGAACTAGAAGACAAGAGCCCATATAAACATCTGATCAAGCTACTCTTTTGTGACTTTGGTGACAACCGCATCTGCTGATATGAGATTCTCTCAATTTTTCAACCGAGTCTTTAGTTGATTCATACTCCTATTCCTCCTCCAGTTTCTGTGACTGCTATGAGACCCACGGTGTATGTTGGAGCTGTTGGGATTCCCACTCCGTTATTGCAGTTCAACTGACCCTAAGGTCCTATCATGCCTATTCCAGCAAGCTTTCTCAACAGAACTATTCAAGAACAAAAGATCTATCTACTCAATCTGCTACATCTTCAAGCAAATCAGATGAATGTCAATAGTATATATCACAATGATGTGAGAGTATATCAAGAAAAGATGACATAAGCAATGAAGGTCTTACACCGCGAGAATGCTGAATTGAGAGCTATTGTTGCTTCTAAGGGGGAGAAAATGGGGATCTTATCTTGAAACTACAATGTAAAGACGATGAGTTAAAGAAGTTGAAAGATAAAGATCAAGATGATGATCCTGAAGCGGGCTGCTTTTATAAGCAACCAGGTACCTCAACTTCTGGTCCTTCACCTACCCAGGGGGATTCTGGTGTGATAGAAGTGATTGTATACAAAGATTCGACTGAGGTACACATGCTGTATGTGAAGACTATCATTTTTTTTATATTGAACGGATTGTACAAAGTCAAGTTAATGCGGACGATATTGAAAAGGGCTTGAGCATTGTCTTTCAAAAGAACACATCACTGTATTGCTTGATATTAACAAGGAGGATGTGGAGGAGCTGGAGAGGAGGGAGGATAGAGAGGTTGAATATGATGCCGATGAGGGTGGAGATCAAGGTATTCCAGCTGGGGATACTTATTTTGATGATGCTGAAATTGAGGATGTGACGGTCGAGGAATATCTCGACATGTGTACTACGAACAACTGCGATGAGGGGATTCCTTCTTCACAACAGAACACTTTGATATGGCCGAGGAGAGGATTGTTAAAGAGAAGATGTGTAAAGAGAGATAGATAGATAGAGAGAGAGAGAGAGAGAAAGCGAGAGCTTGTTGTACCCTAGCCCGAATCAAGAAGAAGTTCAAATGATTTGTTTAATTACAATGCAAAGAAATTCAGCAAATGACTGATACCCTCAGCAACAGTATTATCTACAGTCAAAGGCTAAGCTTTCAGCAAATCAAATGAAGAAGTTCATTAACGTAAATATGGTAAAAGAGAATATCATACCATGGATGTACGAACCCGAAATGAAAGTCTACATAGTGAAGGGGGAGAATGGGATACGGTAGTATTAAAGATTCATAGATATTCTCTCCATTCCTCGGTGGGACATACACTTGCTAGCCGACCGTTTATGATTGGTGGAAATAATGACTTGGTTGACTCGTTCTATCGTCACTTGGTTCATGAGGTCACATGGTTTCTAGTTTTTCAATCCTTAGGTAACAAAAAATCAAAGAATAGATGAGATAGATCTGAGAACGGGGTGGAGAAAACTGGTGCTGAAAGTGAAACCACCATGCATGTTAAAGAAGATACCTTTGAAAGTCATGCCATAAGACTATCTTAAGGATTTTAATCGATGGTAATATGATGGCAAGAAAGGTGAAGCTGTGATTGTACTTGGTACGGGTGACAAAGTGAAGTTTATAAAAGTTTTTAATCAAATTTGGCTCGTTAACCTATCTAAGGTTGATATCCATCTACTATTCAAAAATTAGATCAGATGAGCGTATAACAAAGAAAAAGAGCTTGCTCTGCAATTTCAATGGGTTATACGGACTTGTTTTGCTTTTGAGATACATTACGGACCAGATTGGATGACCAAGAACTTTAAGAAGTGATAAAGGCAAAGCTCGAGACGAGGAGGATTTTGTTGATACATATTTAATCGTCTCGGTTTTTGTTGTACTAGTTTTGGTCATATGTATAAGTCTAGGGACTTGTTTTATGTAATGTTCATTCGTTAGGGACTGTCTAGTGAGTGGAGTTTTGGGGTTATTCATACGCTAAGTCTGTTTCGCGTATGAGTTAGATTATATAGGCCATTCGCTAAAAGTGTTTATTAAATGACGTAGCGAAAGGAACCCATCTGCTAAGCATGTTTAGCGAATGGAGCTGGGTCTATATATATCTTGTAATCTATTTGGTAATTCACGAATTCAGTATTTTATGATCTCTGGTGTTGTTACTCTGTCAAATTTCTCTCTCAAAACACGCACTAACACACAGTAAACCCTAATCGATCATTATCAACTATAATCATAAGACTAGATCTATGTATTGCATAATCATGATGAATCAAGCCAACTCACCCAACATTTCAGCCTTATCCCTCAATTGTTTAGCAAGATCGGCTTGCTCAAGAAATATTCTCTGTTCATCCAATTCTTTTTATATCAAAAATAAGTATAAGAGCTCTTGGTATTTCATCCTTTTTAATCTTTCTTTTATCACGAACCTGACTCTTGTTTCAGATTCATCCACCACATCAAGGAAATGATCCCATGAAGTTGGTACAAAAGGCATAACTACTTATTCTGGATTTTGAGAAGTTTTAAGCCGAAAAAGACTTACAAAACATTTATTTGAGAAGTTTTAAGCAATCTGTGAAATTATTTTCGATTTTTTTACAAACAAATGGCATGTTTTTCTAAATTTACAAGAAATTGGCCAAAAAACACTCGTTTTCTCGCTGTTTGTTGTACCCGATAAATTTTTCGTGCAAAAACTGAACCCGAAGTAAATGTGGACTCGGGATTTCATGTTCGGGCACGGAAAACAAGACAAATGGACAATAGTGGGGCCCAAGGGACCCCACATACGGGGTGGCCGCAAGGTATGGGGAACCCCCCTCCCTAATCTTTTTTCACACTTAAACATGTTATGAGATACATTTCCTTCTTATCACCTTCAAAATGGATCAAGAACTCTAGACTTTCACACACACACACAAAACTTTCTAGGTAAAATTCTTATTTTGATAATTTAAGCTTGCTTTAAACATGTATTTTTCATAAATATTGTACTTTGATTACCAAAAGTTGTTTCTAACCATGCAAAAACCCTAAAAATGGTTCAAACAAATATTTTGATTATACAAATGGTTAAGAATATGGGTTTGATAAGTTTTTTTTTGCTATAAACACAGATTAATGGGTTTAAATCGCGTTGTTACGGTTCAAAAATTCGGTTTAAAGCCCTAACTGAAACCCTAAGTTTCAAGGCTGATTTATTGATGATATATGCTTGGTTTTGTGATATAGGACCTGTAGTTACCTTACTTAGAAGGACAAGAACTTGGAAAATTGAGTAAAAGAGCGGAAACGAACGAAGACCGCAAAAGTAAAGCCGAAACACTCGTTTAGGGGCTGTTTAGGATTAGATTGTGAAGTGCTTGTTTTTAGCTTGTAAAATATTTCAGGGACATCAGGGACCATATGAGTGAGTCCCTGTCCAAATTTGGTAATTTTTTGACCTTCCGAGAGTATTTGGCAAATTTATTACCGTTTAGGGACGTTTATTTGGGAAAAATACTTAAACTTTTTGACAAATTATGAAATATTTTGGAGAACTCAGGTACGCAATAATATGATCACCTATAAAGTTTGGGGTTATTTGGAGAAACCTAGTTATATTTTCTGGATTCGCGGTTATTCGGGTTTTTATAGTTGTTTTTGCCTCAAAAAGGTAAGTTGGAAAGATTGATAGGTTCTGGAAATTTTACAGGTTATTTTGGGAGGTATTTGGATCAGTCAGGAATTTTATTGGATTTTTCGGAAATCGTTTGATATTAATGGACGATTTATGGATTAAATATAGCATATAAAATAAATTTTTATAAATTAATGAATTAGTAAATAATTATATAAATAATTTAAAAAAATCTACATATTTTACTTGATAAGTCTATAAATTCTCATAATTTAATGATAAATGAATAATTAATTGTGCTAATTTGAACATTAAACAAATTCAATTCTAATAAAAACCGACGGGTTTGCGATTAATGAAGCTGTTGGAATATCAGAACATCAAGAGCGATTAAAATTCATATTTTCGGGTTAATTGAATAAAATCAAACTTTTTGTGAGAAAGCCGGACAATTCGAGTGAATTGTGCGTGCTTTTCTCCAAACTAGATTGAATAAACGGATATAAGCCTCGTAGCGAATCCGGACATCTAATCTATGATTTTGCTTAATAAATTTAATCATATTATCAACCAACATGTTTACCTGATTTTTTATGGTCATACCTATTTTTTAAACTCGTAAACGATCAACTTGGCCCAGCTGATGAAATGGGGAAACTGAGCCAAGTTCGGTTTTAAATATTAGACACTGAACTACGTCACAACCTAAGCCTATAGACATGTCCTGGGCCTAACAGCCATACCCATTATACATATAAAGCCCAGTTTAGTATGAAGATTATAATAATATTAAAATATTAATATTATTATAATATTGACTATAGGGAATAAGTGATAGCAACGGAAACGAATCCCGAGCTGACTTCGCACTGTGTATCTACTAAATCATGAGTTTCATGGCGTCTCTTTTAAACTATTTTATGAACTTTTAGGGTGAAAATTATGTTTATACATATTTACCTGTTTGGGAACGCACCTTCCTATGAAATACCTAGGTGCCGATACATGAACGATCCCAATAGTAATTTATTATAAGCCGTAGAATGTGGATAGTACAATTGATTATATGTATGACTCTATAGATGACATATTCAATTGAGTATGGCTGGTACGTCAAGGTTCTGCTGCAATTGAACAAATTAAATTGAGTATGGCTGGATTGCCAAGTTCTGCTGCAATTTAATAAACTGAAGTTGAGTATGGCCTATAGGCCAAGATCTGCAGCAACTACACAAACTAAAGTTGAGTATGGCGTATGAGGCAAGTTTTGCTGCAACTAAACAAACTAACTTGGTTATGGCGTGGATGCCAAGAAAATGCTGTAATTATACATATTGTGGGCGGAAGTGGGGCCACAATGATTGATTGTGCGTGAAAAATACTATACAGACACACATAATACGTAGATGTGTGTGAAATACTATATATATATACATATTATGTAGTGCTTGATTTAGATACTTGAATCCTACTATGGTCGGAAGAGGTCCACAGTGGTTGATATTATGTGGAAAATGGAGGCACGTAGCATGAACAAACACTCATGATCTCACCGTAATTTTTCATAGTTATATCATAAACATACAAACATACCTATATACATATACAAGTATACAGATGTGCATATATACAAACGTAAATACATTTTTACATACGCGCATACATACAAACTATGATCGTGTGGTACGCAGAACTGATTTCATTGAAACTTATGAAACTCACCAACTACTTATGAAACTCACCAACTATTTACAGTTGACCTTGTTTGTAAAAGATGTTAGAAAAATGTAATATATTGTAAATTAATTAGTAATATTTCTTTATGAACAATGTGTTTAATACCAGTTGTGTCTGTTACATTACCGTTTTACGCTTCCACAAATCGCTTAACGCGGTGTGACAAAAGTTGGTATCAGAGCCATTGGTTACAAATGATCATGTTATCCTTTGGGATACCTAAAATATAACCGTAGGCTAGATTATCTCTGGGGAAAATTATTAATGAGTAATGATATATACTAATAGATACTAGGTTGAACTCGAAGGGTAAGGGAGTTATTATGGTCCGAAACGTAATAACAGACTTGCTTGTACGAGGGAATTCGGGGAGAAGTCGCAGAACATACCGATAGGTAAAAATGGCAACATATGTGTATAAAAGGTGACGATGAGTATATATAACATGCACAGGTGCTTATCTGGTATAATGTGTACGAATACGTGTACGTACTAGACTGCCTGTAATAATAACTCCTATTGCAATAAATATTATATTTGATTATAATTAGTACCAAACTTGATTTTAATTTTAATTAATATTATACCTAATCATAACAAATATTATATTTTATTCTTGCCCCTATTAATAATAATAATATCCTTTATTTTGATTAAAGCTATTGAAAATGTTATTTTATGACTAACCGTTGCACCGAAAGATATACGGATCGGGTAGCTTTATGTCGGATGTAGAATCGGTGTTGCCAGTAATTGAGAATATGAGAATGCTCTAACGAGGTCAAACTGAATCTTGCGGAATGACGACGCCATAAATAGGCTTAATATTCAAGGCCTAGGAAAGATTTGTGAGAGGTGTGATTTACATACAATTCTTTCAAGAGGGTTTATATATAACACTTCTCAATTTGGATTTACTCCTTATCCTATATACTCGTTTCCTAATAGTAAACTAAAATGCTTTCTGCTCATCTCTCCACTTTCGTTTTTCGAAAACAAACACTATCCCTAGGAAAATGCCTAGTGGTGAGCCCGACTTATTAAATTATAAATGTAATAATTACCATACTGAGTCTACATTTATAATATGACAGACCGTGACCACCAATACATATCATGTACTATCTATATTTCAAAGAAATACTAATAATATTAAATTCCTTTACATATCATCAATACAACCAACCCTGGTGGACCTCCTTAACTAGTAAACTCATCAAACTATTTATGTACGAGTACCTCCAACAACTTATATATTTTTCCACTATGATCGGTTTATTATAAAATAAAAACCCCATGCTCACGAATCATTGATGTGCCCTGGCTGGTATGGGATATACTTACTTTAATTTATAAATTACAAATTTAGTAAACCCAGCATACTTGCGGGTACTGAATGACCCAGTGAAAGAATACTTTAAAGCTATATTTAAAATATCCAAAGGTCAAGCGGAGTATACAAGTGGTTTCCGACTATGACATTTTGTTTAAACTCATAACGGGTAGATGTCTACTTACGGGAGAGGCAGGATAAAAACAGTTGCCCAATGGTGGATTATAACGGAATAATTACTGTGTTAGTTGTGACCTGTACGTGATTGTTATAATGTCTGCTTGGATGAGAAGTTAGTACATCTAATAGCACATAATTTCAACCTAAGGGACATTCTTAGACGTAAGTCGGTTATTAATTGTCTTTGACCAAAGCTCTGATATCAATCTGTCACACCCTCGGCCGAAGGCAGAAACGCCGGGGAGTACATAGATTGAAATCATGCACATGACATTAAATGTAAAAAAAACTCTTATTAAAATAAACCAACACATTGCTCAAACTAGGGGTGACAATCTTGACCCAAACCATTTCAAATAGGTCAATTTAGGTTGTTTTAAAAATCATATGGGTTGGTTTGGGTCATAAATTTTAATAAGATGGGTCAAAATGGGTCACTTGAAATTCCACCTTCTTATTTTTGGGTCAAAATGGGCCGACAAATTTAAAGAAATTGGTCGATGTGGGTTAGAGTCTTAAGGAAAAGTGGCAAGCTTGTGTTGAAACGTGTTTTGGATTGGAAAGAGTTCGGTTTAGGTTTGGAGCCGACGCGCGTTTTTGCACTAGACGGGTTGTGTTTCGGTTTCCTTTATTTCTTTTTATCTGTTTCGGAGCATTGCACGGATTGGGTTTTGGTTTCTTTTGCTTGTTTTTGGTCGGTTTTGGATACATTTTTGGTCTTTTGTTTCATTGTGATCTGGTTTTTCAATTTCATTTCTATTTGGTTTCAGTTTTTTAGTTTTCTTTTGATCGATTTTTTCGGTTTCGAACAATTCGGTTCAGTTCTGGTTTATGTTTCGTTTTTGTCGACTTTCGGTTTTAGTTCATTTCTCGGGGGTTTTTTTTGAAGACCGAAGACAAAGGCGGAAACGCATTAGTTTTTTCTTTACATTTTTTGTTTTTGATTTATGATTTTTTTATTTTTTTTGAATTTTTTTTGAGCCCTCCAAAAAAAATTCAAAAAAATAATATTAAAAAAATCATAACTCAAAATATAAACCAAAAACGAAAAATGTAAAAAAACTAAAACGTTTTCACCTTTACCCTCGTTCTTCAAAAAAAAAAGAAAAAAAAAGACAAGATCCAAAACCCGTTTTGACCCGTTCCGACCTTAACCCACTCCGACTTGGACCCGTTCTGACCCGAACCTTTTGACGCTAACCAGTTCCGACCTGTACCAAAACAACCCTTTTTTAGTTGACCCATTTCGACCCAAACCCGTTCCGGCCCATGACCCCTTTCGACCCAACCCAACTCATTTGCCACCCGTAGTTCAAACCAAACATAATCCAAGTAAAAAAAAAACATGACATAGAAATTTATCCGTTAAACTTCTAAGTCTGACTCACCCCATATATGAAACTTCAAGAATCTTCCTCACTAATTTCCATTACCTGAAAAACATGTGAGAATGTCAACTGAAAATAGTTGGTGAAAACATAGGTTTTAAAAATAAGTTTTATGTTGAAAATATTCCATATGTGTTAAGTTACTTTTATACTTTAGTGATTACAACAAAACCTTTGACACGTTTAGTGAGTAGTCTAATCTACGATTAGACTATTATGTTTAATGTTTAGCGATCGTCGGATTTTGAACACACAGGCCTCTACCTTTGGCTTGCGTGGGCGGGGGTTGGGCCAATAGATCTATCATCATACTACCACGGGCTTAACAAGTTAATGGTTGTACATGCGATTTAGTATACACTTGTAATAATTACACACAATGAATATCATGAAATAAAGCTTGAATCAAATAAGTCAAGATGTACTAACTTCTTATTTGATTCAAGCTTTATTTCATGATATTCATTGTGTGTAATTATTACAAGTGTATACTAAATCGCATGTACAACCATTAACTTGTTAAGCCCGTGGTAGTATGATGATAGATCTATTGGCCCAACCCTCGCCCACGGAAGCCAAGGGTAGAGGCCTGTGTGTTCAGAATTCGACGATCGTTAAACATTAAACATAATAGTCTAATCGTGGATTAGACGACTCGCTAAACGTGTCAAAGGTTTTGTTGTAATCACTAAAGTATAAAAGTAACTTAACACATATGGAATATTTTCAACATAAAACTTATTTTTAAAACCTATGTTTTCACCAACTATTTTTAGTTGACATTCTCACATGTTTTTCAGGTAATAGAAATTAGTGAGGAAGATTCTTGAAGTTTCATATATGGGGTGAGTCAGACTTAGAAGTTTAATGGATAACTTTCTATGTCATGTTTTTTTTTACTTGGATTATGTTTGGTTTGAACTAGAGGTGGCAAATGGGTTGGTTGGGTCGAAACGGGTCATGAGCCGGAACGGCTTTGGGTCGGAATGGGTCAACTAAAAAAGGGTTCATTTGGTTCAGGTCGGAAATGGTTAGCGTCAAAAGGTTCGGGTCAGAACGGGTCCTGGTCGGAGTGGGTCAAGGTCGGAACGGGTCAAAACGGGTTTTGGATCGTGTCATTTTTTTCTTTTTTTTTATGAAGAACAAGGGTAAAAGTGAAAACGTTTTAGTTTTTTTTACATTTTTCATTTTTGATTTATATTTTGAGTTATGATTTTTTTATTATTATTTTTTGGAAGTTTTTTTGGAGGGCTAAAAAAATTCAAAAAAAAAAATAATAAAAAAATCATAAATCAAAAACGAAAAATGTAAAAAAAAACTAATGCGTTTCCGCCTTTGTCGTCGGTCTTCAAAAAAAACCCCCGAGAAATGAACTAAAATCGAAAGTCGACAAAAACGAAACATAAACCAGAACTGAACCAAATTGTTCGAAACTAAAAAAATCGATCAAAATAAAACTAAAAAACTGAAACCGAACAGAAATGAAATTGAAAAACCAGATCACAATGAAACAAAAGACCGAAAACGATTCCAAAACCGACCAAAAACAAGCAAAAGAAACCGAAACCCATCCCGTTCAGTGCTCCAAACCGATAACAAGAAACAAAGGAAAACGAAACACAACCCGTCTAGAACAAAAACGCACGTCGGCTCGAAACCTAAACCGAATTCGTTTCAATCCAAAACCCGTTTCAACCCAAGCTTGCCACTTTTCCTTAAGACGCTAACCCACATCGACCAATTTCTTTAAATTTGTCGACCCATTTTGACACAAAAATAAGAAGGTGGAATTTCAAGTGACCCATCTTATTAAAATCTATGACCCAAACCAACCCATATGATTTTTAAAACTACCTAAATTGACCCTTTTGAAATGGTTTGGGTCAAGACTGCCACGCCTAGTTTAAGCAATGTGTTGGTTTATTTTAATAAGAATTTTTTTACATTTAATGTCATGTGCATGATTTCAGTCTATGTACGCCCCGGCGTTTCTGCCTTTGGCCGGGGGTGTGACAGATTGATATCAGAGCCTTGGACAAAGACAATTAGTAACCGACCTACGTCTAAGAATGTCCATTAGGTTGAAAAGTGATGCAATCTGGATAATAATTCGCCGACTGACCCAGTCCGCACACTTCCTTTCGATTCGTAACAACTCGCCTTATATCAGCGAAATCGTATCTCGCCATAGTGAGCTTATTTCAGCTATTTTACGTTGAGATAGTCATCCCACCTATCATCTTTAGCAAGTTGTGCATGAAGATTTAGAGCCCGAATAGACCAGAGCCCAGTCTGCCATTCTCTAACAGACAATCAAACCGAATAAACTATTTAAACACTAGAGCACTAATTTGCACTGTGAACTAGACTATGGTGGAAATTCGAACCAGTACTTTCCACTAGTTTAATCTGTGTTATACGAGCAAGAATATAATTCGCCTCCTTATTGAACTGAAAATTGGCGACACTCAAAATACAAAATTTGATTTGATGTTGGGAACCATAGATAAAGCTCGTAATATTAAAAACAAACTGACAGCTGCCTGATTTTTGACAAAAGAAGTGGATGTTGATGAATTTTGAAAAGTGTAGTTGAGCTGATGAAATCGATGAGTTAACTTCAAGACACTGGAACCATATGAAGTTGTCTCAAAAAGTAACCCCGTAGCATATCGACTGAAACAATCACTAGAATTGACCTTCACTCACGATATTTTCTATATATCGAGTGTAAACAAGTACCTTATTGACAAGGCGGAAATCACACCACTAAGGAACTTAGGCAAACTTATACATAAATATACTTTGTAAAGGAACCGTGAAAGTACTGAACAGGAAGAGCCAAACAGTTACGACACAATAAAAATTTCATTAATTAAAGTTCGCTGAAATCCACAACGGGGAAACCAAATCCATTTGGAAACAAAAGAACGAATCTCGAAGCAAATACTTATAACTTTTCCCAAGGTGCATAATTAGTATATCGAATTTAGGGGACGAAATTTCATAATCAGGGGAGAATGTGACGTTCGTGACAAAACCGGTTACACCCTAGTATTCACATATCGAATAAGCGAGTAACCGCTTATAGCGTATCGAACAAACGAATAACCAAACGGGTCTGTTTATGACCCGGATATCCTGGGGGGCCATATATAAGTGATATACATATATTATAAGCCAACATATTGATATTATGGCTTTAGTATGATAGCAAACTAGTTAAACGAAAACATGCTCGTTAAACTACCCGCTATGAATTTAAACGCGCAAGACAGTTACAAAACAAGCATTGTATCATTCGTTAAGCCGAAAAAGACTTACAAAACATTTATTTGAGATGTTTAAGAAATCTGTGAAAGTATTTTCGATTTTTTTACAAACAAATGGAATGTTTTTCTAAATTTACAAGAAATTGGCCGAAGAACACTCGTTTTCTCGCTGTTTGTCGTACCCGATATATTTTTCGTGCCAAAAATCGAACCAGAAATAAATTTGAACTTAGGATTTCATGTTCGGGCACGGAAAATGAGACAAATGGATAAAATTGGGGCCCAAGGGACCCCACATATGGGGTAGCCGCAAGGTATGGGGAATTCACCCCCCTTTAATCTTTTTTCACACTTAAACATGTTTTGAGATATATTTCCTTCTTATCCCCTTCAAAATGGATCAAAAACTCTGGACTTTCACACACACACACAAAACTTTCAAGGTAAAATGCTTATTTTGATAATTTAAGCTTGCTTTAAACATGTATTTTTCTTAAATATTGTACTTTGATTATCAAAATTTGTTTCTAACCATGCAAAAACCCTAAAAATGGTTCAAAAATATATTTTGATTATACACATGGTTAAGAATCTGGTTTGATAAGTTTTTTTGGCTATAAAAACAGATTAAGGGGTTTAAATTGCGTTGTTACGGTTCAAAAATTCGGTTTGAAGCTCTAACCGAAACCCCAAGTTTCAAGGCTGATTTATTGATGAAACAAGCTTGGTTTTGTGATATAGGAGCTGTAGTTACCTTAGTTATGAGGACAAGAACTTGGAAAATTGAGTAAAAGAGCGAAAACGAACGAAGTCCGCAAAAGTAAAGCCGAAACACTCGTTTAGGGGCTGTTTAGGATTAGATTGTGAAGTGCTTGTTTTTAGCTTGTAAAATATTTCAGGGACATCAGGGACCATATGAGTGAGTCCCTGTCCAAATTTGGTAATTTTTTGACTTTCCGAGAGTATTTGGCGAATTTATTACCGTTTAGGGACATTTATTTGGGAAAAATACTTAAATTTCTTGAAAAATTATGAAATATTTTGGAGAACTCAGGTATGCAATAATATGATCACCTATAAAGTTTGGGGTCATTTGGAGAAACCTAGTTATGTTTTCTGGATTCGCGTTTATTCGGGTTTTTATAGTTGTTTTTGCCTCAAAAAGGTAAGTTGGAAAGATTGATAGGTTCTGGAAATTTTATAGGTTATTTTGAGAGGTATTTGGATCAGTCAAGAATTTTATTGGATTTTTTGGAAATCGTTTGATATAAATGGACGATTTACGGGTTAAATATAGCATATAAAATAAATTTTTATAAATTAATGAATCAGTAAATAATTACAGAAATGATTTATAAAAATCTAAATTTTACTTGATAAGTCTTTAAATTCTCATAATTTAATGATAAATGAAAAATTAATTGTGCTAATTTGAACATTAAACAAATTCAATTCTAATAAAAACCGACGGGTTTGCGATTAATGAAGCTGTTGGAATATCAGAACATCAAGAGCGATTAAAACATTACAAAGTATGTTTTTATAATTTTACACAAAACTAGCCGAAAAACACTCATTTTCGCGCTGTTTGTCGCACCCGATAAGTTTTTTGCGCCAAAAACCGAACCCGAACAAAATTTGGACTGGGCTTTTAGTATTTGGGCTTGAAAAATCAGAAACTTGGGCCAAAATGGGCCCAAAATGGGCCCATGAAGTTCCGATCGGCCAACCCATTTTTTTTTATAAAACTTGTTATGTAAGCTTGTTTATTCATTTCATTTGATAAAAACTGAAGTCCAAGCAGCTGCAAGTAAGTTTTTCCAGAAACTCTCCGAAACCCTAAGGTAACAACGTAAATAAGCTACTTTTACACTTGTTTAACATTAATTAATACCAAATAAACATAGTTTGATTGCCAAAAATCATTCCTAACCGTGTAAAAACCCTAAAAATTGTCCATAAACATGTTTTGATCATACATATGGTAAGGAACCTGGTTTAATAGTTTTTTTGGCCATAAACACGGATGAAAGGGTTGAAACGGCGTTTTTACGGTTCAAAAGTTCGTTTTTGTGCACTAGCCGAAACCCTAAGTTAAAGGGCTTTTCTATTGATGAAACCTGCTTGGTTTGTGATATAAGACTTGTATCTAGCCTACATAGGAGCACAAGAGCTTGAAAAGTTAATTAGAAAGGCGAAAACGAACCAAAACCGCTAAGGTAATGCCGAAACACTCGCTTACGGGCTGTTTAGGTTAAGGTTATTATGTGCATATTTTTAGGCGATGAAATTTTTCAGGGACATCAGGGACCATGTCATTGAGTCCCTGTTCAAATTTGGTAATTTTTCGACCATCCGAGAATATTTGGCGAATTTATTACCGAATTGGGATGTTTATTTGGGAAAAATAGCTAAAATACTTCAAAAATTATGAAATTTTTCTGGGAACTCAGATTTGATATATTTTGATCACATATGAATTTTAGGATTATTTAGAGAATTCTAAATGTGTTTTGTGTATATGCATTTGTGTGAATTTTTATAGCCGAATTTGGGCCGAAAAGAATATTGCACGAGCTTTTTACATTCTTGAATTGATACAGGTTGTTTTGGGACATGATTTGAGTATTCAGGAATTTTTGTGGAATTTTTGGAAATTGTTTCGGATAAACGGACGATTTTCAGGCGCAATATAGCTGATAAAATGAATTTTTATAAATTAATAATTCAGTAAATAATTCCAGAAATATTTTTATAAAAATCTACATATTTTAATTGATAAGTAGCTAAATTTTCATAATTTAATGATTAACGGTTAATTAATTATGCTAATTTAAAGATTAAACAAATTCAGTTTTTATAAAAACCGGCAAGTTCGCGATTAACGAACCTGCGGGAATATCAAAACACCAAGAGTGATCAAAAATCATATTTTTGGAATAATTAAGTAAAAACGAACTTTTTTATGTGAAACCTGGACAATCCGGGTGGATTGTGCGCGTTTCTTCTGAAATCAAACTGAATAAACGGAAACGGGCCCTGTGGCTAATCCGGGACCCCAGTATGTGATACTTCTTTATAACTTAATCATTTTATTAACCAATACATTTACCCAAGCTTATTTTCCCATAGCTGTTTTCTGAACGCGTAAACGAACAACTTGGCCCAGCTGGGAAAACGAGAATCTGAGCCAAGTTCGGTTTTAAGTATTAGACATTGAACAACATCAAAACCTAAGCCTATTTACACTTTCTGGGCGTTCCAGCTATACCCAGATTAGTTACACAGCCCAGTTTAGTATTGAGATTATAATAATATTAAAATATTATAATTATTATAATATTGATTATAGGAAACCGTGATTGCAAGTTATACAAACCTCGAACCGACGTGCTACTGATTATCTACTAAACCGTGAGTTTGACCCCACTTTTAAACTGTTTTACAAACTTTTGGGGTGAAAAGCAAGTTTGATTACATATACATACCTAAAACATGTATTGATGTGAATTATCTAAGTGCTAACACACGAATGTCCCCACGATCACAGTGATTAACTTCGAGCCGCTGGCTTGTGAATAGTACTATTGGTTTGACAAAAAACGGAATCGGCCTGGTTTCCGTGTCACATAGCGCCGTTTGCACATGACCATATTTATACAAACAGGCTATGTAGTGTTAGACATAGCTACCGGGGCATGTTGTGGGCGGAAGGGGAGCCACAGTGGTTGATTGAGCGTGGGAAATGGATGCACGCAGCACATACAGTCAAGGTTTCACTGTAGCTTAGCATAATTACATCATTTACATACATACTTATATCATGATTACAAGTGTTAACTTTTGAATATTCATAACTGTTTTCTTGAAACTCGTGAAACTCACCAACTCTAGTAGTTGACCCGTTTTAAACTGCTTTTCAGGTGTACCTAAATCGGAATGATTTGGTGATATGTTACTTGCCCAAGGTGTGTGGTTGATGATATGTGAATAGAAGCAAGGAAGTTAGTAGTAAGATCGTATAGTTAACGAACTAGTTTGGTTTGTATCACCTAGACTGTAAAACGATGATAAAACAAGGAAATGTAATATATTGTAAATTAGTTTGTAATGTTTCTTTATAAACAATGTGTTGATACCAGAGGTGTCTGTTGTATTCCCGTTTTACGCTTCCGCATTGTGCTAGTCGGGGTGTGACAGAAGTTGGTATCAGAGCCATTGGTTATAAAGGATTAAGTTATCCCTTAGGGTACCTAAAATATAACCGTTGGCTCGATTAGAAAATAATTAAATAATAAATTAATATTATATACTGATGGATGCCAGGATGAACTTGTTGGGCAAGTGAGTTATTGTGGTCCGGAACATAATAACAGACTTGCTTGTACGAGGGAATTCGGGGAGAAGTCGCGGAACGTGTGGTTAGGTAAAAATGGCAACATATGTGTATAAAAGGTAATGGGTAAGTATATATATATGTAACATCCATACGTGCTTATCTGAATCAAAGTGTATGAATACGTGTATGTACGATACTATTGATGACGGTAAATTTTATTATGAAAATTATATTCATTTATATTAAGTATTGATTTTAATAATAATTAAAATTAAAATCTTTATAAAACTAATATTATATTCTAATATAATTAATATTAAATTTGGTTTAATTAATTAATCTTCTCGAAAATAGTTAGCGATAGCAATAGATATTATTCTTATAACTAACCTTTGTGCAGAGTCATGTCAAGGTATAACGACTACGTACCGGAAGAAGAACCGGTAATCTCTGTTGAGGAGGATCTAGAGGAAGAATCAGAAGAGGATCCAGAGGAGGAGGATCCAGAGGAGGATTCAGAAGAGGAGGACCCAGTAGAGGAACCGGATGAGGAGGAGGAAGATGTGGAAGAAGAAGTTATTTGTAGAGAGCTACCCAGAAATGTGCCTGATCTGTCTGGCTACAGATGCGATAGTTATCCACCCAGGTCACCACGCAGGGATCAAAACGAAGTTAACGGTTAGTATCGTTCACCTGCTAGAGTAGCCAGATCACCCACTCCACCTATTCACCTGTAGCCGACGACTTCAGCTACTGCGCGAGTCCGACAGACTGCTCGTATTCGGGTAACCCCGATTGACCCTACCTCGATTCCATTCAGATCTACCCACTACCGGGGAGGACCTTCACGTCCTAGGGTGGATACTTCATCTTCCCGTTCGTTGAGTATACCTACTCCTCGCCCTGACCTCCCAAACGTAGGAAACAACTTTTGGATGGCTGTCCTAATTGACCGTGTGATAGACCACTCGATAGCCATAGCTAACATTAACCAGGAAAGGAGGGACGTGACCCAGTGTTTATCGACGTTACATCAGATAGTACTGAACTTGCAGCAGTCAGATGCCTACCATCGTTGGTGTTTGGATAGGGTGACAGTTCGGCTGTGGAACTGTTACTAGATGATTATGGTGTTGTTGTTTTTATGTTTGTGGTTAGTCTATCGTTTGTACGGATAGATGCAGGATGTTACAGATATGTGTACATGATCTTTTGATACTCCATGTATGTATATAGTAGTATGTTATGTTAACATGGGGCACAATTTTGTATATTATTGCAAGCACTGACCCTTATAGGGTTAAGTCTAACAGTCATTTAGTGACAGATTTTGATATATACATGAAAGCACTGGCCTTTATCAGGCTAAGTCTATCTACCTTTTATTATCAATATACAGCACAATTTGTGAAATGTCAGTATGTTACATGGTTTACCTGTACAACATTTATTGTGATTATTATTACACAGTGCTGTAGACTGGAATTAGAATTAATTGGCTTATATGTGTTTATCATTTAGAATGGCCCCAAAGAAAGCAAATCCTATGACTGAGGCGGAAATAGCCGAGATGATTGCTTGATCCCACTTCTTGTTATACAAGTAACTGCCGGTGTAAATGCTAATATACAAACAAACCAACAACCAATCAATAATGCTCCCCCAACCAACACTAAAACAGTTACAAATAACAATCCCCCACCTAATACAAATGCCCCTACCAATGCAAATAATCCCCCACCTGATGCAAATAATGTCAACAACAATAATCCCCCACCGAACCCAAACAATAACAATAACAACCCTAATCCCCCACGAAGAGAATATTCGATTAAAAACTTTATGGCCTGTAAACCGATCGAATTCAAAGGCACTGAAGGCCCAAACGGGCTGATTAAATGGATAGAGAAGACGGAATCTGTACTCAATATTAGCAATTTTCCACCCGAAAACATTGTCAAGTATGTTGCTTCTACTTTTACGGATCATGCTTTGATGTGGTGGAACACTACAGTTCATATAAAAGGGCAAGATATAATTAACCGCATGACATGGGCTGAACTCAAAACATTTATGCTTGAACATTTTTGCCCAAAGAATGAAATACAAAGGTTAGAACACGATCTCTGGAGTCTGGAAATGAAAGGAGCGGATCATTTGGGATACATGAACCGCTTCAATGAATTGGCCCGCTTAGTACCCTGGTTAGTAACTCCCGAGGACAAAGGAGTCGAACGTTATATTTGGGGTTTAGCCCCAGAAGTGAGGAGTCTGGTAAACTCCATGGGTCACACATCGTTCGAGAATGCCGTGACTCAAGCCGGCATTGTGACTTTTGACTTGGTAAGAAGCGGAGTGTTGAGAATGTCTAGAGAATCAGTGGGTATGAAACGAACCGACTTCGGGACGAGAGCACAAGAAGGACAATCAAGCAAACGTGCACGTTCGACAATAAGAAATTATGCCATAACTGGTTCCGATACAAAGCAAGACAGGTATAAGGGACCCTTGCCAAAGTGCGATAAATGTAATTACCATCATGTGGGAGAATGCAGATTCCCGGTATGCTAGAAATGTGGTCGAACTGGGCATTATGCCCCTAATTGCAGAGCATGTACAGAAATTGTGAACCGATCAACTTAAACAACTCAACCTCGTCGTCCACCGCCACCAAGACCTCAGCCAATTCGCCAACAACCTATCCAACAAACTTCAACCGTAGCAACCTACCGTGCATGTTAGGAATGCGGCAGTACAGATCATATTAGAAGAAATTGCCCTAAGCTGAATCAAAGAATGGTTGCTAGACCGAACCAAGCATCGACTTCAAGTGCGCCTCGGGGACGCGTGTTCGTTATCGGGTCAGGAGAAGCACGACAAGACCCGAACGTAGTAACAGGTACATTTGTTGTTTTTGATCAATATGCTTCGGTATTATTTGACACGGGTGCCGATAGAAGTTTTGTTTCCACTAGCTTTGTGTCCCTGGGTAATATGCCAGTTAGTGAACTAACAAATCCCTAAACTATAGAACTCGCAAATGGTAACTCTATAACTGTCAACCAAATAGTCCAAAACTGTTCCATTATTTTTAATGCCACCCATTTCTTATTGACCTACTCTCGGTAGAGTTAGGAAGTTTTGATGTTATTGTCGGCATGGATTGGTTAACCAAGAATAAGGCAGAGATTGTGTGTAACGACAAGACAGTTAAAATTCCCTTTTCGAATGGTGAGGTGATTGTGGTACAGGGAGAGAAGTCCGGTTTGATATTACCTCTCGTGTCTCATCTCAAAGTGTTGAAATGTTTACGCCAAGGTTGTATAGCATTCTTGGCAAACGTGACTATAAAGAACCCTGATGAGAAATGCATAGAAGAGATTCCCGTTGTACGTGAATACTCCGATGTCTTTCCAGATGATCTATCTAGATTACCACCGAACCGACAGGTTGAATTCCGTATTGACTTAATCCCAGGATCATCCCCCATTGCTAAGGCACCTTACCGGCTGGCACCCTCTGAAATGCAAGAATTATCTAACCAATTACAGGAGTTGTTAGATAAGAGCTTCATAGGTCCCAGTTATTCTCATTGGGGAGCACCGGTATTGTTTGTAAAGAAGAAAGATGGAAGTTTTAGAATGTGCATTGATTACCCGGAATTAAACAAAGTTACCATCAAAAACCGATACCTCTTCCACGAATAGACGATTTATTTGACCAACTTCAAGGGGCAAACTACTTCTCGAAAATTGACCTTCGATCCAGTTACCACCAAGTTAAAATTCAAGAGGAAGATGTGTCTAAAACGGCATTCCGAACTCGTTATGGCCACTACGAATTCCTAGTTATGCCGTTCGGACTGAGTAATGCTCCCGCAGTTTTCATGGATCTTATGAATCGAGTTTGTAAACCGTACCTCGACAAATTTGTTATCGTGTTTATTGATGACATTTTGATATATTCGAAAACCAAAGAGGACCACGATCAGCACTTACAAACTATTTTGGAGTTGTTGAGGAAGGAAAAGTTGTATGCCAAGCTGTCAAAATGTGAATTTTGGCTACAAGAGGTACAATTTCTAGGGCACGTTGTTAACCGACATGGTATCCATGTAGATCCGAGTAAGATTGAAGCCATCAAAAATTGGCAAGCCCCAAAGTCACCGAAAGAAATCCGCCAATTTTTAGGTTTAGCTGGGTATTATCGGCGCTTTATTGCTAACTTTTCGAGCATAGCCCAACCTTTAACCCTTTTGACTCAAAAAGATCGCGTTTATGTGTGGGGAGAAGATCAAGAAGCAGCTTTTCAATTGCTAAAACAGAAACTATGCCAAGCCTCGATACTAAGTCTTCCAGAGGGAACTGATAATCTGGTAGTTTATTGTGAAGCGTCCCGGAAGGGTTTAGGGTGCGTACTTATGCAGAGAAATAACGTCATAGCATACGCTTCTCGACAACTAAAGGTGCACGAGAAGAATTATACTACCCATGATTTGGAACTTGGCGTGGTTATTTTCGCACTTAAGATCTGGAGGCACTATTTGTATGGCACCAAATGTACAGTATACACTGACCACAAGAGCCTACAACATATTTTCGACCAGAAAGAGCTAAACATGAGGCAAAGGAGATGGGTAGAGCTGTTGAACGATTATGACTATGAGATTCGATACCATCCGGGTAAGGCTAATATAGTGGCAGATGCTTTGAGCAGAAAAGACAGGATCAAACCACTACTGTAAGACCCCGAATCCCGGGTCCTATAGTTGGTAATCACATCCACAATTTCACAAAAATTTAAAACCAAACAATTCTTTGTATTTAAAAACCGGTTCAGAGTAAATAACAGCGGAAAAAGTTTAAGTATTAAAAATCACAAACACGGGTACAGGTGTCCAAAATCAAATGTAAATAAAATATTTGTTTTATTTGAATTCCTCGACCAGAAATGGCTTCAACCTCCCGAGTAGCATCCAGCACGTCCAAGCGGTAGCATCCACTTCTTAACCTGAAAGTCAATCTAACATACACACAAAGTCAGCTTGAGCTGAGTGAGTTCAAGTTTTCATAAACGACATTCACTAAAAATTTAAATTCCATGAGTATGGAATGTAGGGGAAAATCATGAGTCTATAAAATCATAAATAGCTTTTCTTAACCAAATCATAAGTAAATAAAACATTAAACGTCTTTTCACGCAGCACGGGCCTCCTCACCCCGGGTCTTCCCGAGTAATATATTTGACCCAGCCGTGGTTTAACAAAACTGTTAAAATCATGCAACACGAGCCTCCTCACCCCGGGTCATCCCCAAGTAATATATTTGACTCGGTCACAGTTTAATAAAACAAAATCACGCAACACGAGCCTCCTCACCCCGGGTCATCCCGAAGTAATATATTTGACTCGGTCACAGTTTAATAAAACAAAATCACGCAACACGAGCCTCCTCACCCCGGGTCATCCCCAAGTAATATATTTGACTCGGTCGCGGTTTAACATACCAAACACGTGATACGGGCCTCCTCACCTCGGGTCTTCCCCAAGTAATATATTTGACCCGACCACAGTTTATAGAACGGCGGGCCTCCTCACCCCGGGTCTTCCCCAAGTAATATATTTGACCCGCCGGGTCATAAACATGCAACGCGGGCCTCCTTACCTCGTGTCCTCCCCGAGTAATATATTTGACCCGGTCACAGTTTACCATCACATACTCATTCACATACACATTCACATACACACATACAAACATCCAATTCAAACATCCAACCAACAATATCATCACATTCAATCCATAAATAATGGATAATCTAGGAATTAATACTAGGCCTAATAGTATCCTCGAGCCTAGACCATAAATAATATATATAACCTTAAGGAATATAAGACCATAAACGAGTCTAAAATATCATAAGGCATAAAATATGAATCACACATATTTTCATAAATCCACATATACGAAAGAGGCTATGTAATACCATCCAAATAGTTGTAACAAGTAAAATCGGGTAAAATTGTAATACGGTGTGTATGCTAGCCCCAACACGTAAAAAGATTAAAAAGAGGCATCATCAACTCACCTGAATCAATCGAACACCTGCAACAAGCTAGGAAATCCTTATGTGCACAATCACAAGCAAGGGCCTGTAAATTATACACAACGCGTTACTAAACTATATCGCAAGAACACTCTTGCCTAATGGGCCGCTCAAGCCCAACACTTTGGCCCAAGGCCCAACACTCGGCCCAAGGCCCAATACTTTGGCCCGAGGCCCAACAACTTGGGCCGAGGCCCAACCCAAACCCAATTACTTCACCTCAACCCCTAAAACCTTTCAACTAACCCAAATCCACCCTACGATTATGGCCGGGGCTAACCATGATGCACAACTCACCCGCCGGTAATCAAATCGAGTCGAATACGCGCGTAATAAACCTTAAAACCAGTTGTTAAACGAATCAGCCCCAAATGGACCAAATTCCCATTTTTATCTTTTCATTCATCATAATTATGTCACCCGAGTTGATAGGGTTGACGGTTCTTTTTACAATTCTCAAATTAACATTTAAACGAAGATTCACGCACCGCCGACTCGATTGACCCAGCACCAACCAAAACAGCCTCGAGCATCAAAAAAGTAATTTTCCCACAGCCCTTAGACTCCCCTAGGGCCATGCAAACTGATTCGGTTGGTCATCCAACTGATTAACGCATCAAACTCAACAATTTACAATTCTACACCCTATAAACCCTAGTTTTCGAACTAAAATCGATTAACCGACCTAAACACCTCCATTGGCCATGAAATTTTAGTATGTTGTAAGTGACATACCTATGAAGTTGACGGAGCACGAACTTCAATTATAACAGCCCCGAAAGATGCGAGAAAGGGCAGCCACCGGTTAAGCCTAAAACGAACTTATCGATCAATAACGAATATAACATGCAGATTTTAGCATGCAAAGATGTATTTTATTACATAGGAAAACCATGGAATTATATTATTAAATTTTTACCAGAGTTGCATAAATATCCTAAGTTTATGAAAATATTTTGATTATAGTTTTCTAGTGGACAAAAAAATCATAAAAATTCCTCCAACACAGAAAGGTATGTGCAGCTATTTCAGTGGGCAACAAAATGATTTTATTTTTATAAAATTCATTACTAAACCAAATTAAACGATTCCAATTGGGTTTGATTCTTAACTCAAAATATTAAGTTTCAGAAGTGGAACCAACTAATTTGAACTTGTTGAAAAAGATTTATGATGTCGGCAAGACAGACCAGAATCCGACATCCCGCATCAGCTTTGACAGTCGATTTTATAAAATCATAAAAACCATTCAAATCTCATCCAAAAATTACGTATTATACTTTTCTGGAAACTAGACTCAAAGTAGAATATCATGGAATCAAGAATCTATCAAAACCATTGGATTAACATCACGTTACAGACCCTACAATAAACGTATACGAATCTGTTAGCAAACTGTTATCATCAAAACTCAATCTTAACGACCAATAAGCCCGTTAATATGATCAATTAAGGTGTAAAAGACATGGGGAATCATAAAACCGACCTTGAATTGAAGTTTTCATGGCTGAAACTTGGCTGGGCAGAAGAAAAACGAGCAGGGGAGGTCCAGGTCCGATCGGCTGCAAATGGGTTTAGGGTTAGGGTTTTCTTTATTTTTATGATATAATAAAAATAGTTACATCCAAGTCCCTCCAAATTGAAGTACGTAGCAACTTGGGTGGAAAGTTAAGTGAGAACGTTTACGAGGTTTGCAAGGAGCTCCCGGGAGAATGCCGGGTCAAGCCCGAAAGGTGTACATAACACTACAAGATTAAACCTTTTGTCGGAAATTAACGGGCGTTACAGCTACGGGTCCGAGCACTTGGAATGATCGTTCAAACCAGTCTCACCGAACAAATTCGTATTGCTTAAAACGAAGCTCTGAAAGGAGATCACTTGGAAGATGAAAACTTGCATGGGACCGAACAAAACTTTGAAGAAAGAACTGACGAAATTCTATACTACAAAAACCGAGTTTGGATTCCCACTTTCAGCAATCTGCGTGACTTGATCATGGACGAAGCCCATAAGTCCAAATACTCCATTCACCCAGGAACAGATAAGATGTACAAGGACTTGAAGGAGTATTATTGGTGGCCCGGTATGAAGAAGGATATAGCCACGTATGTCAGTAAATGTTTAACTTGTGCGAGGGTTAAAGCCGAATATCAAAAGCCTTTGGGAATGTTGCACCAACCGGAAATACCGCAATGGAAATGGGAACAAATTACCATGGATTTTGTAACACACCTCCCTAAAACTTCCCGAGGAAATGATGCAATATGGGTGATAGTTGACCGACTAACCAAATCCGCACACTTCCTTCCAATCCGAACCACTTACACAACCGAAAAACTTGCTCACATTTACATAAATGAAATCGTGTCCCGACACGGCATACCCGTTTCAATTATTTCTGATCGGGATAGCCATTTCACCTCTCGTTTCTGGCAAGCCATATAAGAAGCTTTGGGAACCCGAATTGACCTAAGTATCGCCTACCATCCCCAAACCGACGGTCAATCTGAGCGAACCATTCAAACCTTAGAAGATTTGCTTCGCGCTTGTGTACTAGACTTCGGTGGAAACTAGGATCAACATCATCCACTGATTAAATTTTCGTATAATAATAGCTATCACAGTAGCATTCAAGCAGCACCATATGAAGCGTTGTACGGGCGGAAATGTAGATCACCTTTGTGCTGGACTGAAGTTGGAGATGTCCAAATTACTCGATCTGACTTGATTCAAGAAACCACTGACAAAATCCGTAAAATCACAAACAAATTGAAAATCGACCGAGATCGACAGAAAAGCTACGTTGATGTTCGTAGAAAGCCGTTATCCTTTGAAATAGGCGATAAAGTATTCCTAAAGGTATCCCCGTGGAAAGGCGTCATTCGATTCGGCAGAACCGGTAAACTAGCTCCGCGATACATTGGACCGTATGAAGTAATTTCTAAGATAGGTCCTGTAGCCTACCGACTGAAATTACCTTTGGAGTTGAGTTCTATTCACAATATCTTTCATGTTTCGAACCTGAAAATGTGCCATACTGACGAAACCGAAATCGTGCCATTAAAAGACTTAAACATAAACGAAAAACTGAATTTCGTTGAAGAACCGGGGGAAATATTATAGGGAAAAATAAAACAATTAACACACAACAAAATCTCTCTAGTCAAAGTTCGGTGGAATTCAGAACGGGGACCCGAATTCACGTGGGAACGGAAATCCGAATTTAAAAACAAATACCCGCACCTGTTTCCAAATAAAGACAAAGTTGAATAATCAAATTTCGGGGACGAAATTTTCTAACGGGGGAAAATGTGACATTTGAGCCAAAACAAGTTACACCTCAGTACGTATTTATCAATTAAGCAAATAAACGCCTTTTGCGTAACAAACGAACGATTAACCGAACGGGTCGGGTTATAACCCAGATATCTCGGGGGGCCATCTAAAAGTGATATAAGTTTAATATAAGCTAAAATATTAGTAATATGGCCTTAGTTTGATAGCAAACAAGTTAAACGAAAACATACTCCTTTAACTACCCGCTATAGATTTAAACGCGAAAGATAGTTACAAACATTGTATCATCCGTTAAGCCGAAAAAGACTTACCAAACACTTATTTTAAATGTTTTAAGCGATCCGTGAAAATATTTTCGATTTTTACAAACATATAGTATGTTTTTATAATTTTACACAAAACTAGCCGAAAAACACTCGTTTTCGCGCTGTTTGTCGCACCCGATAAGTTTTTCGCGCCGAAAACCGAACCCGAACTAAATTTGGACTGAGATTTTCGTATTTGGGCTTGAAAAATCAGAAACTTGGGCCAAAATAGGCCCAAAATGGGCCCATGAAGTTCCGATCGGCCAAGCATACCCCACCCCCATTTTTTTTTATAAAAAAAACTTGTTATGTAAGCTTGTTTATTCATTTCATTTGATAAAAACTGAAGTCCAAGCAGCTGCAAGTCAGTTTTTCCAGAAACTCTCCAAAATCCTAACGTAACAACGTAAATAAGCTACTTTTACACTTGTTTAACATTGATTAATACCAAATAAACATAGTTTGATTGCCAAAAATCATTCCTAACCGTGTATAAACCCTAAAAGTGGTCCATAAACATGTTTTGATCATACACATGTTAAGGAACCTGGTTTAATAGTTTTTTGTCCATAAACACGGATTAAAGGGTTGAAACGGCGTTTTTACGGTTCAAAAGTTCGTTTTTGTGCACTAGCCGAAACCCTAAGTTAAAGGGCTGTTCTATTGATGAAACCTGCTTGGTTTGTGATATAGGACTTGTATCTAGCCTAAATAGGAGCACAAAAGCTTGAAAAGTTGATTAGAAAGGCGGAGAACGAACCAAAACCGCTAAGGTAATGCCGAAACACTCGTTTACGGGCTGTTTAGGTTAAGGTTGTGATGTGTATATTTTTTGGCTTTGAAATATTTCAGGGACATCAGGGACCATGTCATCGAGTCTCTGTTCAAATTTGGTAATTTTTTGACCATTTGAGAATATTTGGCGAATTTATTACCGAATTAGGATGTTTATTTGGGAAAAATAGCTAAAATACTTCAAAAATTATGAAATTTTTCTAGGAACTCAGATTTGATGTATTTGATCACATATGGATTTTAGGATCATTTGGAGAAGTCTAAATGTATTTTGTGTATATGCGTTTGTGTGAATTTTTATAGCCGAATTTGGGCCGAAAAGAATATTGCATGAGCTTTTACATTCTGGAATTGATACAGGTTGTTTTGGGACATGATTTGAGTATTCAGGAATTTTTGTGAAATTTTTGGAAATTGTTTGGGATAAACGAACGATTTTCAAGCGAAATATAGCTGGTAAAATGAATTTTTATAAATTAATAAATCAGTAAATAATTCCTGAAATATATTTATGAAAATCTATATATTTTAATTGATAAGTGGCTAAATTTTCATAATTTAATGATTAACGGTTTATTAATTATGCTAATTTGAAGATTAAACAAATTTAGTTTTTATAAAAACCGGCAAGTTCGCGACTAACGAACTTGCGGGAATATCAAAACACCAAGAGTAATCAAAAATCATATTTTTGGATTAATTAAGTAAAAACAAACTTTTCTATGAGAAACCTCAACAATCCGGATAGATTGTGCGCGTTTCTTCTTAAATCAATCTGAATAAACGGAAACGGGCCCCGTGGCTAGTCCAGGACCCCTGTATGTGATCCTTCTTTATAACTTAATCATTTTATTAACCAATACATTTACCCATTCTTATTTTCCCATAAATGTTTTCTGAACGCGTACACGAACAACTTGGCCCAGCTGGGAAAACGGGAATCTAAGCCAAGTTCGGTTTTAAGTATTAGACATTGAACAACATCACAACCTAAGCCTATTTCCACTTTCTGGGTGTTCCAGCTATACCCAGATTAGTTATACAGCCCAGTTTAGTATTGAGATTATAATAAAATTAAAATATTAATATTATTATAATATTGATTATAGGAAACCGTGATTGCAAGTTATACAAACCTCGAACCGACGTGCTACTGATTATCTACTAAACAGTGAGTTTCATGACCCCTCTTCTAAACTATTTTATGAATTTTTGGGGTGAAAAGCATGTTGGATTATATATACATACCTGAAACATGTATTGATGTGAATTATCTAAGTGCTAACACACGAAAGTCCCCACGATCACAGTGATTAACTTTGAGCCGGGGGCTTGTGAATAGTACTATTGGTTTGACAAACCCAAACGGAATCGGCCTGGTTACCGTGTCACATAGCGCTGTTTGCACATGACCATATTTATACAAACAGGCTATGTAATGTGTAACGATTCCGACGAAACCAGGTATACCCTAACCGATAGACGTTAGTTATGTCATATGCAATGTCGGGTACATGAGTTACCATGGTAATTATACGAGAATACATGGTTCATTGTATTGATTGTACGTGAATATATAATTCACCGTATTGAATATGCGATCAAACGATCGATAGTTATTGAAACCCGAATGAATCGAGGGTTCAATTATAGACGAGATATATGATATTTAGTGATGTTACGAAGTATTAAAGCTTCGGGATAAGTGGATTAAAGCACAGAAAAAGGATTTCGATTTAATAGTGCGTCGGTACGTTAAACGAAACCTTTAATACCAAACCGAGCAAGAGATGATCGATCAAGCCGAAAAAGATGCACGATTATTAATACTATGATGTTTTAAGTTAATAAATTTCATGGTTTAAGTTTTTAAATCGGTTTTATATAAATTTCATTTTTTGCCGAAAAACGACCGTTTTAGCCTCGTTTTAAGCCGAATTAATCATTTAACCGAAAAACGAACTGAACCAGATTATCAAAAACATTATCCGGATTACGATAATCCAAACATGTGGCCTAAAATGAAGAGGTGGGTCCCACCCCACCCCTCCAAGAGACCGATCGGACTACCACCCCCACAAACCCACTTCATTTTTCTTTTTCACACAAAACCATCCAACAATCTCCAATCCTCTCAAGATCATGATCCAAAACCGAGAGTTTTTAGCAAGAAAACAAGGTAAATAAGCGAGTTAATCACGTTTCCATATTCGTTTCTTGAGTTTATTTGCAAGAAAATGAGGTTTCAAAGATGAAAACCGATTCTTGCATGATCAAGTGATGTATACGGGTTATACAAGGGATCTTGGTCCAAGAAAGGGGTTAAACGAACCAAGAACGAATTTTTACGGTTTAAATATTTGTTTTTGTATCATAACCGTAACCATGAAAGAAATGGCTTGATCGTGAGTGTGACTTGCTTGTTATTGTGGTATGTTGTTTGTAGGATCTGTGTTTAGTGGTAGATAAGGCGGAAAGACGAGTTTGTAGCTTATAGTGGCGGAAAACGAAAGGTATATTCGGTTATTGTCGGTGTATGTGTTTTTGGATAGATTGTTGGTCGTTTAGAGTTAGATCATGAAATTTTACAGGGATGTTCTACACATGAAAATAAGAGTTCTGTGAATTTTTGGTAATTTTTGGATAAAGGATGAATATTTGGTGAATTTAATGCTCGGTTTTGGCCAAAAATGGTGAAAAATAGTTAAATATCCTGAAAAATTCTGGAAAATTGCAGATAAGCTTTGTATATCATGTATAAGTCACACACAAAATTTGAGGTCAGTTGGAGAAGTCTAAGTAGGATTTTCGGTTAAACGAGTTCTAGGGATTCTAGCTCGGTTTTAGTGAAAATGGCATGTAAAAGGGGATTTTGGTTCTGGAAAAATTACAAGGGACTATGTGGATGGCAGGGGACATCCAGGAAAAATTTGGGATTTTTCTAAGATCGTTTGGTATTTACGAAATATTTAGTGTTTAAATGGTGTTTAAAAATAGATAAATAAATTTTAAATATAGAAATTAATTCTGGAAATATTTTTATAAAATTCCCCACTGTTAAAAGGTGATTTGTGCAAAATTTCAAGATCCGAGAGTGAACGGATAATTATTTGTGCTAATTATCAAACTTTTAAAGTTAAAACGCGTAAACCGGTGAAGTTCGCTTAAGCGAGCTGACTGGTGTATAAAAACCCTAAAAATGAACTATTTTCATATAAATGATTAAACAAGTAAAAATAAATCATCCAAAAATTATTCGGATGATTTGAGTAATTTTAACATATTTTAACAGTTTCCGGTACGCTAAAGACGGAAACGGGTCCCGCGGCCAAACGGGGCGTCTAAATCGAGCTCAAGTTTCACAACTTTACTTAAACTATCAGTCAACGACTATTTTCGGGTCGTGTGTGACCAAACTCATTTTTGAAACATAAAAACGAATAACCGTGCTAGGCACGCAAAACGAGAAAAACGACTAATAGTAATTGGGACCATGGAACTCTAAACGACATCACAATATGAGTCCGGAGAAGTGTTTCTGGGTTAACATTGCCCCCGGAACAGGTACAGTACTGGGTTAACAGTGTCCCCAGATGTACCGATTGATAAGGTTAAAGATTATATAAACAATAATTGTATAATAACGATCGTAGGGATCACATTACAGATTGGACGTGTTAATTGATAATGATTGTTGTTACCTGCTTGCATGTGCTAAGGTGAGTTTCACGAGCCCCTTTTTACTGAACTGTTTTAAATGTTTTCCCGGGGCGGAAGCATGTTACTACTGAAATATTTAAGTACATACTGAACGCATGGATTTGCGTGAATTTTACTGAACGCATGGATTTGCGTGGATTTATATATATTGTTTATTGTACGGGAATCGTACGGAAATGTACTAAGATGGTAATTGTCTGAGTTGTTAATATTGTAAGGTCCCGCAACAATGTTCTGGGTTAACAGTGTCCCCAGATGTCATTGGAAGTGTTCTGGGTTAACAGTGTCCCCAGAGGTTATTGGAAGTGTTCTGGGTTAACAGTGTCCCCAGAGGTTATTGGAAGTGTACTGGGTTAACAGTGTCCCTAGATAATATTATATTATGATATGGATTTATCATGGTTTACTAAAATTGTGAAACTCACCAATTATTCGTAGTTGACCCGTTTTCTCACATGCTTTTCAGGTACAATTAAGATGAACTGATTGCTTACGTGCTAAGTGCTTGATGTGTGTAGGATTTGCGTGCAGGATGTTAGGATACATTATAACAAATAGAATTGTGTACCGTATTGTATGATGCGTGTATCACCTAGACGGTAATGAAATACGAGATAATGTAATTTTGAAGTATATTAATGCATTCAGTTTTCTTTATAAACAATGTGGTTGATATCAGAGGTGTCTGTCGCATCCCATTTACGTTTCCGCTGCGGTTGCGGGGTGTTACAGAACTTGGTATCAGAGCCATTGGTTATAAAAGAATTAGGATGTCTTTAAAAGATACCTAAAATATAACCAGTAGCTCAAGTATTATAGGATCTGAATATCAACTAATAATATATAGTGACGAGAGCTGGATGAACTTGGATGGACAAGTGAGTTATTATGGTCCGGAACATAATAACAGACTTGTCCGCACGAGGGAATTCAGGGGAAGTCA
>NW_027500803.1:0-92498 GCF_021521415.1 Bidens hawaiensis | reverse complement strand
CATACCCAATAACAAGCTAGACAAACACCAATAATATTTGTTTATATATGATATGATCATAACAAATGAATATTAACACTTAAGTTATTTAGAAAGGGGTTTCTAAATACAATGTACTTGTGTAATAAATAAATCATATGGATGATTTATATTTTATGAGAGAACATTACATAGTGTTATTTAAGTTGGTTAAATATCAATATGTAAATGTCATTACCTTACATGTTACATGTAACGTGTTATATTTATAATGGTATAAGTTATAACACATATGTACATAAATGGGAAGATTAACAAAAATAATATAACATGGACAAAGAAGGAAAGGGGCTACCCCCCCCCCCTCTCTCTTCCCCTTGTATTATTTTATATTTTTCTCATACTAGTGGAGACATGCAAGAATGCTCATTGGACCCTTGGGGTGGTGCCATTTTTGAAAGTATTAAATTCTATCTTTCTCAATTTTCTCTTAACATAATATACAACACAAGAGAAGGTTTAATTCTCTCTTCTCTTTTCTCTCTTGGACGGCCAAGAGTAAGAACACAAGTGCAAGATAACACAATAGAGGATAAATCCTCTACTCATTCTCCCCTTTCTTCATCTCTTTGGACGGCCAAGGAAAAAGGAACCTAGGAGTGTTGTCAAGTGAAAATCCTAGCTACAAGAGGTGTTTGCTGGAATGCTTGGGGTATGCTAGCTTGAGGAGCTTCATATTCAAGTTCTTGCCTTCTTCATCATCATCTCCTTCCTCTTACTTGGATTTGAAAGGTAGCTTTAACATGCACATACTTATAGTGCCATGCATGTGTTTGATAGTATGTATTTCGTATTTGGATCCGGGCTTGGGTTTTGCATGTGTAAAATTGTTTATACATATGAAATTAACAAGATTTAAAACTAATTTCCACTGCGTTTTTCATAAAATTGGGATTTTATGACTTTGATAATCTTGTTAAAACCCAACAATGGCATCAAGAGCCGCTTTTACGGATGCATGCTTCATTAGACCCAAAAATTTTCGGGTTTATGGTGGGGTTTACCATATGGCCGACAATTTTGGGGGTTTTGGTTACCCCATGGTTTTTCAAGGTTATACTTTACATGCATGTGGTAATTTTGACAAACTAAGTCATTTGAATGATTGATTGTGTGTTTGGACAAAACCTGGAACTTTCGGTTTTGTCAAGTTTGCCCGAAAGTTTGAAGGGGTTAAGGGGGAACCATTTGGTCTTGTGTTATTGCATATTTGGATATGTAATAGATGTTCATAACCTAGCCATGGCCTTGTGTTTGGTTGAATGTTTGTGTTGATTGTTTGTTCATTCAAATGGTTGTTTGTTCTTTCGATATGGTTGTAATATTTATTTGGGTTTGTAATCTATTTATTCTTTCAATTGGTTTGTAATAATAAGTAGATTAGATGCATTTCTTTTACTAGAAAAAAAATGTATTAGGATATATTTTGTAAAAGAAGATGCAAAAAAGAGAGCCCAAATAAATGATGGAGACCACAACACGGGGGTGAATACTTGGAGCATTTGGATGCAGGATCAAGTGGGAGTTCACCGACACAAGCTCATGTCCTTTTGGGTCCCTTACGAGAGACTTTTTGACACACTTGTCTTCGGTCAACAAGTGTAGTCAATATTAGGAGGCTATGGTTATGAACTTGTGGTTGTGTATTTTATGCTTGCATGGTTGATTTACTTTTTTGTATGTTATTACAATTTGGATTGTTAACAACTTAAAATCAACAACTAGCATAAAATTGGTTCCTTAGAATCGTTAGGTAATAAAAATTGGTTTTATTAATGGCTAATGATTACATAATAAAATGGGTTTTATTAATAGGAACTTTGAAAAATGGGGTTTTTCAACTAAGTACCATACATTTGAATGCATGCAAATGAAAGGTACATAAAAAGTTTTCTAATCTAGAATTTTGAAAACTAAAATCCCTTTTATAAAATAAGTTGAACACCATCCTTTTATACGACACTCGAATCACTTGGGAACTCGATGTGGGATAAAGGTCACCTAACCGCATGAGAGGAAACTTGTGAGTTTGAGGTGGGTTTGCCATATCTGTGGGATAAAGGTCACCTAACCACTTGTATGTGTAAACTCACACGTGTGGTGTAAGTAGTACGACTTAAATTGGAAACCATGTGAACAGAGTCACCGAAGCATGGCGTACAATGGTGTTGATGGGATTAAACATGCCGACTTAACATGAGATGTTTAACCGATCCCATAAAACTAGAAGTTGCAAAGGGTTGCAATCGTCAAACGTTGACTACCTTGTTAATTTAAATAGTAGGATAAATGTCACTAACTACTATTTGGATGTAACGTTGGGTTCTAGATTTTAATCATTAATTGTCTTGGAGACATAAAGGGTATTAATGATTAAAATTAATTGATATCGAAAATACTAAAATTGAGCTCTATTATGTTTGTAGATGGCCGCAATCAACAATCCACCTAACGTTATTATTCCACCCGTAAACAACCTATCACTAAGATCTATTCTTGACAAGGATCGTCTAAACTATACCAACTTTATGGATTGGTATCGAAACTTGAGAATCATTTTCAAGTAAGAAAAGAAATACTAACGTATTAGAGGATCCTATTCCCGATGAACCTAGTGTTGACGATGTCTAAGACCATAACGATTGGGTTAAGCACAATGAGGATTCGGTGCAAGTTTCTTGCCTCATGTTGGGAACTATAATTCTAGAGATTTCAAAAGGATTTTGAACTTCATGGGGCATACGACATGATCACCCAACTTAAGGAAATGTTCCTTACACAAGCTAGGGTGGAACGCTTCGAAATGGTTCGAGCGCTTCATGCATGTCGTATGGAAGAAACCCAATTGGTCTCATCTTATGTACTTAAGATGAAAAGCCACATTGATCGTCTCGAGCGCCTTAATTGTCCCGTCTCAAAAGAGTTAGCCACGGATTTGATCCTAAATGGGCTAACAATGAGGTTTGAGACATTTTTTTATGAATTATAACATGAATGGGTGGTACAAGAGCATTGGTGAGCTTCACGCAATGCTCAAAACGGCTGAGACGGGAATGGGTAAAAAGGTTTTACCCATTCTCACAATCAATGAGGGAGGAAATAAGAAAAGGCATCACCCGGAACCCAAGGCAAAGGTTGCCAAAGGCAAAGGGGGTAAGTTCAAGGGAAAAGGAAAAGTGGAACCACCTAAACCAAAGTAGCTAAAGGTTAGCTCGGAGGATCCGTGCTTTGGATGTGGGGAGATTGGGCATTGAATGAGGAATTGTCCAACCCATCTCAAAGAGTTGAAAGCTAAGAGGGATGTGGGGCAAACCTCGGGTACAACTTTCATGATTCACATTGATCTTAATATTGTTTCTTCCAACACATGGGTATTGGATACCGGATGTGGAACTCATATTTGCAATTTTTTGCAGGGGTTCAAAGGAAGTGAACGATTTAAGAAAGGAGATACAAGTCTCTTCATGGGCAACGGAGCAAAGGTTGTTGTCGAAGCCCGAGGAGACTACACATTTAACCTTCCAAATGGTTTGGAAGTTATTTTGAAAGACATTTTATATGCTCCTAGTTTGACTAGGAATATTATCTCCGTTTCTTTGTTAAGACAATGTGGTTTTGATTTAATGTTTGTGGACAATGGAATTTATGTTTTCATGAATAATGTCTTTTATTTTAAGGCAATGCCATCTAATGGCATTTATGAATTAGTTCATGATAACACATCCTTTGATAACATGTTGTACCAATCAAGCACCAGAGACTCAAATTGGATTTGAGTAAGACTTATCTTTGGCATTGTCGCCTTGGTCATATAAACAAAGATCGCATACATACACTTCAAAAGAATGGTCTTTTGGAATCAAGTGAAGATGATTCATTTGATAAATGTGAGTCTTGTTTACTTGGAAAGATAACCGATGACCCCTTTAGTGGAACAAACGAAAGGGCAAAAGACTTATTAGGTATCATACATTCGGATGTATGTGGTCCTTTTAAGACAATGACAAGGAATGGTAAAAGATACTTCATTACCTTTATCGACGATTATAGTCGTTATGGGTATGTGTACTTGTTAAGACACAAAGATGAAGCCTTTGAAATGTTCAAAGTCTTCCAAAATGAAGTACAAAATCAACTCGATAAAACCATCAAAGTACTTCGTTCGGATAGAGGAGGTGAATACCTAAGTGATGCTTTCCATGATCATCTTAGGAGATGTGGGATCATCTCACAACTTACTCCACCCGGAACACCACAACACAATGGTTTGTCCGAAAGGAGGAATCAAACTCTATTGGATATGGTTCGATCTATGATGGCTAGAAGCACATTACCTCTATCATTTTGGGGTTTCGCTTTGCTCTCCGCGGCCCGTATTTTAAATATGGCCCCAACCAAGAAAGTGGACAAAAAACCTTTTCAAATATGGAATGGAAGGGCTCCATCACTATCATATTTAAAGGTATGGGGTTGTGAGGCTTATGTCAAGAATAACACCTAAAACAAACTTAAAAGTCGATCCACTAAGTGTATCTTTGTAGGATATCCTAAGGATTCTATGGGATATTATTTCTACAACCCAACCGAGCAAAAGGTATTTGTTGCTCGAAAGGCTGAGTTCTTGGAAACTAAGTTCCTTCTGGAAGGTACTAGTAGAACGGTGGAACTCGAGGAGGATCGAGAACTACAAATCGGTACACGTTTGGTTGATACTAGCAATCAACAAGAGGTTGTTGAAAATGATCAAATGGTTGATCAAGACACACAAAATGTTCGCAAGTCCGGTAGGATTAGTCATCCACCCGAAAGATATGGATTTTTCATGGATGGATGCTATGTGGTAGATTCGGATGAACCCACCACATACCGTGATGCAATGTCACAATCCGATTGTGAAAAATGGCTTGAGGCCATGAACGTTGAGATGCAATCCATGCATGACAACCAAGTATGGGATTTGGTTGTACCACCTCTTAATTCCAAACCGGTTGGAAGTAAGTGGGTTTTCAAGAAGAAAACCAATATGCATGGAAACTTGGATACTTATAAAGCAAGACTTGTAGCAAAAGGTTTCACTCAAACTCAAGGGGGTTGACTATGATGAAACTTTTTCTCCCGTAGCAATGCTAAAGTCTATTAGGATATTGTTTGCCTTAGCCGCAAATTATGACTATGAGATATGGCAATGGATGTCAAAACCTCATTTCTAAATGTGCATCTTGAGGAAGATGTCTATATGGTTCAACCCCGAATGTTTTTTTGATCCACAACATCCTAACAAGGTATGCAAGTTAAATAAATCAATCTATGGATTGAAACAAGCATCTAGAAGTTGGAATCACTTTGATGAAGAAGTTAAGAAATTTGGGTTCATCAAGAATGGTGATGAAGCTTGTGTGTATAAGAAAGCTAGTGGGAGCATTATTACCTTGTTAGTATTGTATGTTGATGACATACTACTATTTGGGAATGACTTTCCAACCATGAAGGGTGTAAAAGCATGGCTTGGAAGTTGTTTTTCAATCAAGGATCTTGGTGAAGCCGCCTATATTTTGGGAATAAAGATATATAGAGATAGATCAAGTCGGTTGATAGGTTTAAACCAAAGTGCATACATTGATCAAATCTTGAAGAGGTTCAAGATGTAGAACTCTAAGAAAGGTTTGGTACCTATTCAAAGATGAGGATATTGAGTAGGTCTCAATGTCCAAGCTCAAAGGATGAGCAAGAGAAAATGAATGGAATCCCATACGCATCGGCTATTGGATCCATCATGTATGCAATGGTATGCACTTGACCGGATGTGTAATGCGCTTTAAGCATGACAAGTAGATTCCAACATAATCCGGGAAGTAGCCATTGGATGGCGGTTAAAAGTATATTGAAATACCTTAGAAGGACTAAGGACATGTTTCTAATATACGGTTCGGGTGAAGAGGAACTCGTTGTAAAGGGTTACACGGATGCGAGTTTCCAAACCGATCGAGATGATTCTAGATCACAATCGGGATATGTTTTCGTTATGAATGGTGGGGCAATCTCTTGGAAGAGCTCAAAACAAGATGTGGTCGCTTTGTCCACCACGGGATCGGAGTACATCGCCGCCTCATTGGCAGCTCAAGAAGCTGCGTGGATTAGAAAATTCATGGCTGACCTAGGGGTAGTCTGTACCATTCATGACCCTCTAGATATGTATTCGCTAAGTCCACACCGATCAAAACATTGCGGATCCACTCACGAAGCTTCTTAAAAGGCCAAAGCATGAGGGTCATACTTGTGCCTTAGGAGTTCGGTATTATAGTGATTGGATATGATCGAATTTTGTATTTGGATATCAGAACAATTGTTATTTTGACTCATTCAGATGATTATGGTTTATGATTATGAAATTTTGAGTTATGTTCCATTTTAGCATGTTTAAATCCGTGAATAAGTTACTTATTCTAAATGTCCGTAGTCGCTCATATTTGTGGGAACAAATATGAAGGTAAGACTATTATGAACTTGGATTGGTAGATATTCATGGGATATGAATATAGAGCAAGGGTTGCTGCCAAGGTTCATAGATATTTATGGGATATAAATATTGGACTGACCCGCTCTCAAATGTTACTATATGCAATCCTTGTGATTGATTATAAGTAAATTTGAGTAAAAGCGAATATCATAGTATCCTCCGACCTGAGATACATATTGAGTCTTGATATTCACCGAATATTGTACTTTGACTTAGTTCTTCACTGCTCTGAAACATGACAGTACATAAGTCTAAGATCAGGTATGGGTACAAGGTGATTGTGAGAGACGTATATAGTCAAGAGGGGATTTGCCCCTCTTATTCGTTGAGAGTGAGATTTCTAAGGCCTGAAAGTTAAATCAACAGAGAATGATCACTCTGTGTCTATGGATTTGAAATGACATCTGTGGCAAAAGGATAAATGATAGATGTACCTAAATTATTTCAAGGGACTTGAAGGGGATGATGTTATTGAATGGCACTTCGTCATGCGTATTAGGGGTAGTAAACCGTAGTTAGGCGGTATTTGCTACTTACATCAATCTTCTATGTATCTTGTTCAAGTGGGAGATTATTGGACTCGGTATGCCCAAGACACATATTATAATTGATGTGGCTAGTATGTCATGATCCAAGTCGGGTCATACCCAATAACAAGCTAGACAAACACCAATAATATTTGTTTATATATGATATGATCATAACAAATGAATATTAACACTTAAGTTATTTAGAAAGAGGTTTCTAAATACAATGTACTTTTGTAATAAAAAAATCATATGGATGATTTATATCTTATGAGAGAACATTACATAGTGTTATTAAGTTGGTTAAATAACAATATGTAAATATCATTACCTTGCATGTTACGTGTAATGTGTTATATTTATAATGGTATTAACACATATGTACATAAATGGGAAGATTAATAAAAATAATATAACATGGACAAAGAAGGAAAGGCCCCCCCCCCTTCTCTTTCCCCTTGTATTATTTTATATTATTCTGTGGAGACATGCAAGAATGCTCATTGGACCCTTGGGGTGGTGCCATTTTTGAAAGTATTAAATTCTATCTTTCTCAATTTTCTCTTAACATAACATACAACACAAGAGAAGGTTTAATTCTCTCTTCTCTTTTCTCTCTTGGACGGCCAAGAGTAAGAACACAAGTACAAGATAACACAATAGAGGATAAATCCTCTACTCACTCTCCCTTTCTTCCTCTCTTTGGATGGCCAAGGAAAAAGGAACCAAGGAGTGTTGTCAAGTGAAAATCCTAGCTACAAGTGGTGTTTGTTGGAATGCTTGGGGTATGCTAGCTTGAGGAGCTTCATATTCAAGTTCTTTCGTTCTTCATCATCATCTCCTTCCTCTTCCTTGGATTTGAAAGGTAGCTTTAACGTGCATGTACTTATAGTGACATGCATGTGTTTGATAGTATGTATTTCGTATTTGGATCTGGGCTTGGGTTTTGCATGTGTAAAATTTTTTTTATACATATGAAATTAACAAAATTTAAAACTAATTTCCGCTTCGTTTTTCATAAAATTGGGATTTTTTGACTTTGTTAATCTTGTTAAAACCCAACATCAAGAACTGTGTCCTACCATCTAGAATAGAATATCATTGGAGATTTGAATGATGGGGTTTAAACGAGACGCCAAATCGATCAAACCCTACAATATTTTTATTCAAGTGTATCTCCTTTGCAAAATCAGTTCTCATTCAAATGTTTTATTTCGCAAGTCGAACCGAAGACATACAAAGAAGCCCTAACCGAGGAGAGCTGGGTTAATGCTCTGCAAGATGAATTATTGCAATTTGAAAAGCTCGGGGTTTGGAAACTGGTTGACTTGCCTGAGAATAAAAAGCAAATAAACACTAAATGTGTGTTTAAATGCAAACGTGATGAGAATGGAATTATAGTCAGAAAAAAGCCAGACTTGTAGTTTTGGAATTTAACCAGGGAGAGCGTATCGACTACAATGAGGTTTACGCACCTATAGCAAGGCTAGAAGCGATTCGGATGTTTCTGGCTTTTGCTTCATGGAAAGGGTTCTAAGTCTATCAGTTAGATGGCAAGTCTACATTTCTCAATGGGGAAATCAGTGAAGAAATCTACATGGGACAACCACCGGGGTTTGTCAATCCGATCCACAAGGACAAAGTGTACCTCCTAGATAAATCCCTTTACAGTCTTCATCAGGCCCCGAGAGCCTGGTATGAGACATTGTCCCAACATCTTTTGGACAATGGTTTATTAGAGGAACCTTCGATTGTACACTCTTCACCAAGTTGGTTGACGGACATCTACTGATCGTGCAAATCTATGTCGATGATATCATATTTGGGTCGACAAGCAATTATCTGTGCAAGCAGTTCGAGGAAGTAATGAAACAGAAGTTTGAAATGAGTGCAATGAGGAAGATGAAGTTTTTTCTTGGACTTCAAGTGGAGCAGTTATCTGATGGTATCTTTATCCACCGTACAAAGTATGTCAACGAGTTCCTGGCAAAGTTCAACATGACTGATGCATCGGCAATCAGTACTCCTCTACCATTGAATCATGGTATCGGTCCTGATCCCAACGTGGAGAAGGTTAATCAAACATTATAACGATCCATGATTGGCTCATTGATGTACCTCACTACATCTCAGCCAGACATCATGTATGCCATATGTTTGTGCGCCCGATATCAATCGAATCCGAAGGTTTCACATCTCATGATCGTCAAAAGAATTCTACGTTATCTCAAGGGATGTCCGTGGGTCGGTCTTTGGCATCCAAAAGACGATGAGTTTGTGGTGAGGGCATACTCAGATTTGGACTATGGAAGCTGTAAGCTAAATGCCAAATCTTCAACGGCAGGGTGTCAGTTCTTCGGCAAGCGTCTTGTCACCTGGCAATGCACGAAACAGACCACGGTTTCGCTATCTACTTGTGAAGCTGAGTATGCAGCTGCCTCCAGTTGCTATTATCAGGTTCTTTGGATACAACAACAGATGCGGGACTACGGTTTGAATTTTCTTACACTGGGGTAGTAAGATAATAATGCAGCTATTTCGATAACAAAGAGTCCGGTAAACCACTCTAAAAGTAAACATATTGAAAAACGGTATCACTTCATTCGTGATTGTTACGAAAAGAAGTTGATCACCATAAACAAAATTCACACAATGAACAAAAGGCAGATCTTTTTACCAATGTTTTTGATAAGCCACGATTTCAACACTTATTAAAACTTAATGGGTTAAAAGTTTTGGGCGGTGGTGATAAGAGGGTTACTGAGATATTTGATGGGTCGGATACCTTGTGATCCTAAACATCAGAGTCATTTTTTGTTTCTGTAAATATTTTCATATGGTTTTTGTTTTTAGGGGGGAGAAATTTTCTGAAAAACCAAAAACATTAAAAAAATTTTTGAAAAAGCCAGAAACAGTATAAATACAAAAAAAATGTCAAAAACATTAAAAAATGTTGCTCCTCAGAAAATGAGTTTTTGAAGCAAAATAGGAAGATGATAGTACATTGATCATCTGGTTCCAAATCCAGAAAAAAGTAGGCATAAAAGGCTGTGTGCTTAACTGTATTAGTGCATTGGTAGACCTTTAAAACAAACCAGTAAGGAAAAATATGTGACATAAACCTAATACAGCCGAATCTAGTTAATTAACATCTTGAAGCTTGATTAATATATGTTTTAAAACCAGAAAAGTTTAAAGATTGCTGTGTGTGTATGTGTTCATTTTGCAAAGAAATTCAGCTTATTTTTCCTTTTATTTTGCAAAAAAATTCAATATGATTTTTTCTTTATTTTTATTCAAATCTTGGATCTCCTCCTGCGCGATAAGTTTATCCAACCTAAAGGTTAAGATTTGGATTCTGCTTTATTTTCTTGGTATTTTGTACAAGCCTTGGATCTCCTCCGCATATACTATAAGCACAAATATGTGAAAGTCATGTATCGAACTGGGGGCTAAGGCCTTTACAACTTCAACTTATTTTACCTTTTATTTTTGTTAAAATAGAACCTTATCTGCATGTAGTAATACCGATCATAAGGGAAAATTTTAACGTTCTGAGTTGTTTTGATTTTTGCATGAGTTACAACTAATCAATTTTGAGTATAAAGTAAAAATATATACATGTGAAAAACTCAATGTATAAAGATATACAAATTATGTCTGATGGGTGGGGTCCACATAAGATTCGTGCTTAATTAAAGCAATTAAATGTATCACAGAAATTCCTAAATCATTTGTTTGGAAGGTTTAGGTAGACAACAATACAATGACTGACTTAACACTAGTCATAATAAACGCACAAAATGAAACTGTGATGGAAGGGCAATTTGGTCAATATGATCCCCTGCTCAAACTCACAAAAATATTTGATTCTATCTTGTTAAACTTCTAGGTTTATTTGTTATTGTTTCTATTTAAAAAATCAATAAGATTTTATTTCTGATTTAGTTTTCGACTCTTGATGTGCGGGCGAACTATCTCTCTGGGGTTTTTTTATCTAGAACGATGAAACTGGTTGTGTTTCGAAAATTCAAATCAAAAGAAATCAAAACATTTATCTGTTTTACTTAAGCTAATTAATTTGGACTTAATAAACAGTGGATTTTCATAATGAGCTTAATTAAGTTATTCTTTTAATGTACAAGGACATTAAGTTGTACTTAGGACATTACATTGGTGTGAATTGGACAAATTGTCAAAACTAATCAAGTTGTACTCATGCAAACCATAAGTTTTAGAACTTATACGGTGGATAAGTTATGTACCGCATAAGTTGTTAAACTTATGTGCCGCATTAGTAGAGAGTATATAAATGAAGATACACGGTTCATATATACATATCTTATGTGCTGACTCCTTGATTCTCTTTGCCTTGATTCACTTCTTCACAAATCTTTACTGTTATTCTACTTGCTTGATATTTTTATTGGTGATTTGCACACCAATCCAAATTAGATAGATGGGTAAAAAGGTGAAAGTTCGGATGCTAAGCATGACATCTGTGCTTACTTGAGCGAAGAGGATCCCAAAGCGAAAATTTTGCTTTAATCATGCCATTCTTGAAGAGATCCAGAATATTCAAAGCCATTACACATTCTGTGGATCCATATGAAAGTATAGTGTTGGATTTCTGGAGGAATGCTAAGGTGGTGGGGAAGGATATTCATTCTACAGTGCAAGATCAAGAGATTGTGGTAGATGAAGCTTTGATCAGGAAGGCATTAGAGTTTGGAGATGATTTGTCAGATCCAGTTGAGCTTGATGAACAGTTGGTCAAAGGTTGCATGCTTCGTGTAGGTTATAGAGATTCTCTGAACCGATTAGCATTAAAGAGGACTGCTTTATCTCGACCTTACAAGTATTTGATGCATGTTGTGGTTCATTGTCTCGGTCATAGAAAAGGAGGTTATGATGATATACTTGACTATCATGAGTACAATGGCTGCACTTTGCTTGAATCTGAAGTAAAATTTCTCCTGTATAACTCTGGATAACATGAAGATGAACTTTGGAGATGAGCAGTAGTGGCAGTTTCCTCGATTCGTGCAGATGTTTGTTGAAGATGTGTTTCCTCAACTTAAAAAGGAAGGGCCAAAGATTTTTCTTAATCATGTTGCTGGTAATAATTTGGCAAAACTTGCTTCCTACAAGAAAGTCAAAGAAGAAGATATTTCTAAATTCAGAGGTTTGTTTGGGCATTTGAAGAGTCCTGATTATGTTGCACCTACTGATAACAAGTGGAGGAATGATGGAAGTGATTCAGATCAGGAAGAGGAGAATAGGTTGATGTTAGATTATAAACATGTTGGTAGACGGTTTATTAAGATTAAGTGGGAATCGGAAGAAGAAACTGTGGCACCAAAGAAAAAGAAACAGAAGATTGTTATGAAAGAAGTAGTTACACCAATGACAAAAGATGAAGTGTATTCTACTACTTCTAAAAAGGATGCTGAGGAAACAGAATCGGATTCTAAGGGAAGGAGAATGAGGTTAGCAATATACGTGCTAGATTCGACAAAAAGGCTGAAAGCTCTAAGAAAAGGAAGTCTACTGATGAGCAAGACGAGACTTATGTACCTAAAGTTGTTGTGGAGAAGCCGGTGAAACCTAAGGTTGTTCGAATCAAGAAAAAGTCGAAAAGGGCTGGATCTCCTAACTTGAAACTCATTGATGAGCCAGATGTTGAAGAACCTGAAATTGTAGTAACTCCAATGAATCTGGAGTTTGTTGTTGAGGAACCTGTAGTTGATTTGGGGAGGGATGACAACGTGTTGAAGACACCTGTTGTGGAACCATCTCCACAAGTACAAGAACCACCTATTTCACCAAAGGCAACTGAAAAAGCTCCTGATTTCAGTTTACCTTCACTTGATGCTAGCTGTTTTGGTGATTTCCCGACATTTAGAGATCATGATTCATTGAAATCTAAAATGACAGAACAAGGCATAAAGATTAATAGCTGTTCAGAGAAAAATCATTGAAGATGGTGAACTAAGGCGTAAACAACAAGCTGATTTGCTACATCTCCACATGAGATACTTTACAATTTTGGAAGAGAAGTTGGGGATTAAGTTTAAAGAGGAGGTTGAGAAACAGATGATGTAGTGTTCACTAAAGTTTATGGTGGTGAAGCACTTACTGAAGAGATTGAATTCAAGATGAAATATGATCAAGATCGGATCGTTGCCAAGGGGAAAGGAAAGGTGGATGAACCGACTGTTCAAGTTGAGATTCATGATGTTGGTGGTTCATTATCTAGTTTTGTTCAAATTGTTGAAGCTAAAAAGGTTGTTGAACCTGAGAATAAACCGGTGGTTGTTGAGCCTTTTATCATTGAATCTGTGATTGCACCGAAAGCAACAGTTGAACCAGTTGTTGATCATGATGAAAAAGAAAAAAAAGATGATGAAGAATTGGTAAAGATGATCCAAGTTCTAGTGGTAGACTTGGAGTATTGATTCGTTTGAGTTCAAGTACAGTTGTTGAAACAGTTACTGAACCATTGGTTGAAAGTGAGCCTATTCAGGAACAAACACATGCTGGAGGAAACGTAGATGAGCTTGAAGTTTTAGATATTGATCCGATTTCCTATAAACCTCCTTTTAGATTTTCATCTACTGGAAAGGAGTTAGAAGAAGGAGAAATTGAGGTTACTCGATCTGATCTTGCCCGAATGCTGAATGTGACTGAAGAAGAATTTATCTTTGATTTTGAGAAGGATTTAGGTTCGATGGTTGAAGAAAATGTTGTTCTGGTTAATGAACCTATACATGAGGAGGAGTTGGACAAAGAGCCTGTGGCTTATGTTAATGTAGACCAAGAATTTAGGTTCGATCGATGAAGAATTTGATGAGGAGATTGAAATGTTGAGTTAAGAATTCAATACCTTCTGACAAGGGCAAGTATACTGAAGAAGCAGAGGTAAATAGTTAGGAACAGGATGAATGGTTTGAAAGAAGAAAGATTGAGCCTAAACGTATGTACTTGAATCCCGTCAAGTATTACAAGAGGGAAAAAGAAGTAAAGCTCGGAAAAATGGTGAGTATTGCTTATCTGCCTAAGATAAGAAAAATTGCAGTAAGGAGAACATATGGCGTTCAATATTTTGAAAGTCTTTGCGTGTTGAAATCTTTACCATGGATGGACGTGGTAGATATTGTTGAAAAGGAGTTGTTGAATTGTCCAAAACGGGGGCCGGTGAAGGAAATATAGGATTTCATTAAAGGAAAGCTAAATGTAGATTTAGGAGTTGGACTCCACAGACACCATTCCTAAATGTGTCTCGTGTGAAAAAAGACCCTGAAACAGATGATTTTGTGAAGACTTGGACGTAACGCCAGTTAATTTCAGTCAAATGATTTAAAGCATGTAAAGTATGTACATCTCTCGGGATTTATCCGGTATCCCTCGGAGACCTTCTCGCCATTCCGGCACGTTAAATTAATTTACTTTTCATCCAAGTTGCTGCATCTTTCCAACTTAAGGGGCCAGAATGTAATATTTTTATATTATAATCAAAAAACCCTAACCCTTCCCCCTATGCAGTCCGATCGGCAGGAGCAGCAGCCACCCACACCCCGTTTTTGTAACGCCCGTTAATTCCGGTTTCAAGAATTAAGGATTGTAGAGTATGTATAATTCTCGGGATTTATCCGACGTTCCTCAGAAGCCTTTACGTCATCCCGGTACATCTCACTGCTTAACATTTCTTCCAAGTTGCATTATTATTATTTTTCGGGGGCTAGAATGAAAAAGTTTTATGATATAACACTAAACAAAAAAAACCTAAAACCTAGTTACAGCAGCAGCTGCGATCGGACCAGAGCACAGCCTCCCCCCCTTTTTTGCTTCGACTTTTTGATCGATTCCAAGCTCCTAGAAGTAGTTCAAGGTATGTACTACAATCCCCAACACTCTTTGTTCACCCCTAATCGTTTTGATGCTCAATTTTGCCGAAACTTTTCGTTGGACAGATTTTCGGTTAGGTGTAATTGACCCACTTCCCATGGATAAAAGTTAGTTTTTCCGGTGTAGAAAGATCCCCAGGTATGGCATTTACATCATATTAAAATTTCGTGGTCATTGGAGGTGTTTAGGTCGGTCAATCGATTTTAGTTCGAGAACTAGGGTTTATCGGGTGTAGATTTGCAAATTGTTGAGTTTGATGCGTTAATTGATCGGGTGACCGACCGAATCAGTTTTTACAGCCCTAGGGGGGTTTAAGGGCTGTGGAAAAATTATTTTTTTGATGCTCGGGGCTGTTGTGGTTAGTGCTTCGTCAATCGAGTCGGCGGTGCGCAAATTTTCGTTTAAATGTTAAAGTAAGAGTTGTAAAAAGGAAACGTCAACCCTATCAACTCGGGTGACATAATCTTGATGAATGAAAAGATTTAAATTGGAATTTGGTCCATTTGGGGCTGATTCATTTAACAAATGGTTTTAAGGTTTATTACACGCGCATTCGACCCGATTAGATTACCCTTGGGCCTTGGGCCAAGTTGTTGGGCCTTGGGCCAAGTGTTGGGCCTTGGGCCAAGTTGTTGGGCCTTGGCCCAAGTGTAGGACCTTGGGCCAAGTTTTGGGCCTTGGGCCAAAGTGTTGGGCTTGAACGGCCCATTAGGCAAGAGTGTTCTTACGGTCTAGTTTAGTAACTTGTTGTGTATAATTTACAGGCCCTTGCTTGTGATTGTGCACTTAGGGATTTCCTAGCTCGTTGGAGGTGTTCGATTGATTTCAGGTGAGTTCATGATGCCCTTTTTACTCTTTTTACTTTTGGGCTAACATGCACACCTAAGTGTTTTCTTACATGATGAAATGTTTTTTAAACGAATTTATATAGGCTTTCTAGCATATGGTAGGCCTTGGGATGTTAAATATATATATATGTATATACATTATTGCTTGGCCTATATTTGGCGATGTTGTAGTCGTTTCGACTACTGATGTTGTGTATGCCTACTTTGTGTTTGCATGCACTGATGTTACGTGTTTGGGTTGTATGTTTGCTCGACCCTAATGTTATACGTGGATGTTATATATATACTGTTATATATATGGGGATGTAATTGAAGGGGTGTTTACATATACATTTTGTATATGTATGTATGAGGATGTTTAGTTTTCAGTAATGATGATTTGATTGATGTACCCTTTTACTTTTTAAAACTTTTGGTATGACTATCATAACTATTACTACTGATATTATTTACTTAAAACTTGAACTCACTCAGCTCAAGCAGACTTTGTGTGCATGTTAGTGTGAGTTTCCGGTTAGGAAGAGGATGCTATATCGCTTGGACGTGCACGAAGCACTTGGACGGTGAAGGGCATACGGGAATTGAAGTTTTATTATTAAACATTTATTTTTAAAAGTTTTTATTTAAAGATAATTATGTTGATTTTGGGCAAAATTCCTGGGTTTTTGGAACTCATTTACTTATGTACTTTTTCCGCCGAATTATACTCTGTGATGCTTATTTTATGAAAATAATTGTTTTTAAGTTTAATTATTTTACTAGTGTTTCGAATGAATACCAACTGTGGGGTTCCCGGGGTTCGAGGCCTTACAAGTTGGTATCAGAGCCATGGTTCGAGGGATCCGAGCATCCCTAAATGCTTGGACTCGAACTGTAAGAAAAGAGACCAATATGCCCACCGCGAGTAGCTGCACGCCAAGAGGTAACTTTTAATTAATTAGTCATTCCATTAAATTTAAAAGTTCCCGGTATGTGATTAACTGTTTAAGTGTTAGATGGAAGGCTAACGAGGTTAGGGGCAGGGGGTGGTTAGGACGGGCGGGTAAAGTAAACGACTAATTACACTTGATCAACGTCATTAGCAGTTTACCCTTACCTTACATGTTGTAATTACCACTTGTACTTGACCATGTTAAAATTCTATCTTTGTAGGGATAAGTCATGGTTAATAATCGAGCAGCTAAGAGAGGTGGCTCTAGTGTTCGTGGTCGTGGTCGTGGTCGTAAGCCACGTGCCGAAGCCGAGAGTGAGATTCCTACTTCCTAGCAGGACACCCCGATTCATGAGGAGGGGGATAACCCCGCCATAGATCCTGCTATGCGCGCGGCTATCGTGGATGAGGTTTACCAGGTGCTCCATAGCGCCATTCCTGAGATCGTTGCTAAGGCCGTCAAGGCCATGGAGGAGTCACTAGTTGGTAAGGGTTCGGATAGGGGAAGGAAGAGTACGGAGGTACAGGTCGAAGAGGAAGAGGAAGTGTATGTGCCGAGTGGGGATGAAGATGAGGTGCGGACAGTTAGTGTATCGACCCGGGGTTGTTCGTATGGTGACTTTAAGAAGTGCGACCCCCTTCCTTCGACGGTACTAAAGACGCTTTGGCAGCGCATCAGTGGGTGAGAGAGATGGAGGCCGTTCTGAGGGATAGTAAGTGCAAGGGGGATGACATGGTCACTTATGCTACCGCCTAATTTCGTTCAGAGGCATTATGTTGGTGGGATAACTTGGCGCAAGCTATGGGTGATCGTTCGATTAGGAGGATGACGTGGGATGAGTTGAAGAAATTGGATCTCGATCAGTTTTGTCCTCCGCATGAATTGGATAAGATAGAACAGGAATTCTTGACCTTGGAGGCTGGTACTATGTCGCATCGAGAGTATACCACCAAGTTTAACAAGATGGCTCGTTTATGTCCCGATTTGGTTGCTCCCGAAACCAAGAGGATTAAAAAGTACGTGAAGGGGCTTCCGGTGGATATTCGTAGGGGTGTGTTGACTACCGACATGAACTCTTTTCACTCGGTGGTCACTCTAGCAGGTACGCTGTATGATCAGAGGGAGAAGTTACCGCCGCCTGAGAATAGGAAGGCATGGAACTCAAATTCGTACGGTAAGCGGCCCGGGGGAAGCAATTTTAATCCGTCTGAGAAAAGGGTAAAGACTGAGAATTCTGAGTTTAAAAGGGGTGCGGAGTTCGGTAATTGCAAGAAGTGCGGGAAGCCGCACAAGGGGGAATGTAGGATTGGGTCTGGCACTTGTTTTCCTTGTGATAAGGTAGGAGACCCCCATTTCGAGTGTCCGACATTGACCTGTTTCCGCTGTAAGGGTTCGGGTCACTTGGCATCAAACTGTCCTTCCAGTAAGGCGGGGGGGGGGGGGGGGGTCCGAGCAGGGGACTTCCTCGAGGGGGAAGATGGATGAGAAGCCGAAGGCTAGGGCGAGGGCCTTCAACATCTCCAAGAAGGAAGCGAAAGAGGATGCGGATATCGTCTCAGGTACTTTTTCCTTATTTAGATTTCATTCCACCGTTATAATTTATTGTTCCTTTGAAATCGTATGTGTTGACCGTGTAGCTAGGCAGTAGTATAATATCGTCCCAGGTACTTTCCTACTTGATGAGTTACAGGCTTCAGTTTTATTTGATTCGGGCGCCAGTAGGAGTTTTGTGTCTACCGCTTTCTGTTCCTTGTTGAATAAATCACCCGAGCGCGTAGTCGATGGGTTTGAGGTTAAGGTCACCGTAGGAAAATCCGTGTCCGTGTCTAGAGCTATTCAGAGTTGTTCCATCAAGTTGTCTGGTTACAGATTTCCGGTGCGATTGTATTTAATGCCGCTTGGTTGTTTCGATGTGGTGCTCGGGATGGATTGGCTCGTGAATGTTGATGCTCAGATCATTTGTGGTCGGAAACTCGTTCATCTAAGGGCCCCGGATGGTACTCGAATTACGGTCTTCGGTGGTCGGAATGTTGCGACGCCACATATTATATCCATGCTTAAGGCGGGAAAGTTGATGCAGCGGGGGTGCGGGGCGTATCTGGCGTATGCTATGAATGTGAATACCGAGGTGGCTACCGTCGGTGATGTTCCTATTGTTCGGGATTTTCCGGATGTATTTTCCAGATGATTTGTCAGATGTGCCACCGGATTGCGAGGTTGAGTTCCAGATAGACCATGTACCGGGCGCCAAGCCCGTTGCCCGAGCTCCCTACCGCCTAGCGCCGAATGAAATGAAAGAACTTATGGCTCAGTTGGAAGACTTGCTCGATAAGGGCTTTATTCGACCGAGCATCTCGCCTTGGGGTGCCCCGGTCTTGTTCGTTAAGGAGAAGGACGGTAGCATGCGAATGTGCATTGACTACCTTGAGTTGAATAAGCTCACTGTTAAAAATCGGTACCCACTCCCGAGGATCGACGACTTATTTGATCAACTCTAAGGGGCCAATTGGTTCTCGAAGATTGACCTTAGGTCCGGGTATCATCAGCTGAAGATTCGGGAGGAAGATATTCCTAAGACTGCCTTCCGCACTCGTTATGGACATTATGAATTTCTGGTGATGTCTTTCGGTTTGACCAACGCACTGGCTGCGTTCATGGATCTTATGAACCGGGTGTGTAGACCGATGCTCGATCGTTCGGTTATTGTGTTCATCGACGACATTCTTGTGTACTCTAAAAGTGAATCCGATCACGCCGGTCATCTCAGGGAAGTGTTGGAGGCTCTGCGGAAAACAAATTGTATGCAAAATTTTCTAAGTATTCTTTCTGGTTTTGTGAGGTTCAATTCTTGGGCCATGTTATTAACCCGAGTGGTATTCTGGTTGACCCTGCAAAGGTGGAAGCCGTGAATGAATGGGAGTCTCCTAAGTCTCCAACTGAAATCCGTAGTTTTCTGGGTTTGGTGGGGTATTACCGCCGCTTTATTCCCGATTTTTCGAAAATTGCTTCTTCTCTGACCAAGCTGACTAAGAAGAGTGTTAAGTTCGTTTGGGGTACGGAACAGGAAGAGGCTTTTCTCGAGTTGAAGAACAGATTGACGCATGCCCCGATCTTAGCTTTACCTGATGGCATCGATGATTTGGTGGTGTATTCTGATGCCTCTTATCAAGGGCTTGGGTGTGTTTTGATGCAGCGAGGTCGAGTCATAGCTTATGCCTCACGGCAGTTGAAGCCTCATGAGGCGAATTATCCTACCCACGATTTGGAGCTGGCGGCGGTGGTGTTTGCGCTTAAGTTGTTGAGACATTATTTGTACGGTGTTCCTTGCGTTATTTATACCGACCATAAGAGTTTAAAATACTTCTTTGAACAAAAGGAACTGAATATGCGCCAACGACGATGGTTGGAGTTGATTAAGAATTATGATTTGGATATTATGTACCACCCCGGTAAAGCTAACGTGGTGGCCGACGCGTTGAGCCAGAAGGAGAGACCGAAGCCGATTCGTGTGAAATCCTACCAGCTTATTCTCAAACCCGACATTTTGAAACAAATAGCCAACGTCCAGAATGAAGCGTTGTAGGTGGAATGGATTATGTCAGAACGTGTTTGGGGTCAGGAGAAATTGTTGGAAGACGTCGGTGACGGGGTGAAGTATAAGGATGGTCGTTTATGGGTACCAAGGTATGGGGGATTCAGAGATAAAATTTTGGATGAGGCACACAAGTCGCGCTATTCTATTCACCCGGGCGCGACCAAGATGTACCAAGACTTGAAGAAAAATTATTGGTGGCCTGCGATGAAATTTGAGGTGGCTCAGTACGTGAGTAAGTGTTTGACGTGTCTACAAGTTAAGGCCGAGCATCAGAAGCCATTTGGGAAACTTCAGCCGTTGGAAATACCTGAGTGGAAATGGGAGCATCTTACTATGGATTTCGTGACTAAACTGCCTCGTACTCCTAGGGGTAATTATGACACCATTTGGGTAATCGTGGATAGATTGACCAAGAGCGCCCATTTCTTGCCGATTTGAGAGAATTTTAATTTTGAGCAACTGGCCGATGTGTTTATTTGTGAGATCATCTCTAGGCACGGGGTGCTGATATCTATTGTTTCGGATAGGGATACGCATTTCACCTCCAGGTTTTGGAAAAGGTTCCACGCGGAGATGGGCACCAAACTCCTCATCAGTGCTGCTTATCACCCGCAGACGAATGGTCAGTCCGAGAGGACCATTCAGACTCTCGAGGATATGTTGCGGGCTTGTGTTTTCGTCTTTGGTGGTAGTTGGGACCGTCACTTACCGTTGGTGGAGTTTTCGTATAATAACAGTTATCACGCCACAATTGGGATGCCACCGTTTGAGATGTTGTATGGTAGGAGGTGTAGGACTCCAGTCTGTTGGGGTTCCATTGGTCAAAAGCAGTTGGGTAGTTTAGAGATGGTCGAGGATACGACTGAGAAGCTCGGCAAGATTAAAGCATTTATGAAGGCCGCGCAGGATCGTCAGAAGTCTTATGCAGATAAAAGGCGAAGGCCTATTGTGTTTGAGGCTGGGGATCGGGTTATGTTAAAAGTTTCTCCGTGGAAGGGCATTATTCGTTTTCATAAGAGGGGGAAGCTCGGTCAGAGGTTTATTGGCCCGTTCCGTATATTGGCCCGAGTCGGTGAGGTAGCATATAGGCTGGAATTGCCCGAGAAGCTCGCGGGGATTCATCCAACTTTTCACGTGTCCCATCTGAGGAAATTCCTAGCGAATGAAGAGGCCCATGTGCCTCTTGATGATATCGAACTCGATAGTAAGTTAAACTACGTTGAGCAACCGATTGCTATTCTTGACCGTCAGAAGAGGCGTTTGAGAAATAAGGTGGTTAGACAGGTGAAGGTGCAGTGGAAACACCGTAGGGGTTCCGAGGCCACTTGGGAGTCCGAAGGCGATATGATGAAGCATTATCCGCAGTTGTTCCTGTCGCATCGGGATTCGGGGACGAATCCCATTGTAAGGGGGTGGACTTGTAACACCCGTTAATTCCGGTTTCAAGAATTAAGGATTGTAGAGTATGTATAATTATCGGGATTTATCCGACGTTCCTCAGAAGCCTTTACGTCATCCCGGTACGTCTCACCGCTTAACATTTCTTCCAAGTTGCATTATTATTATTTTTCGGGGGCTAGAATGAAAAAGTTTTATGATATAACACTAAACAAAAAAAACCTAAACCCTAGTTACAGCAGCAGCTGCGATCGGACCAGAGCACAGCCTCCCCCCCTTCTTTGCTTCGACTTTTTGATCGATTCCAAGCTCCTAGAAGTAGTTCAAGGTATGTACTACAATCCCCAACACTCTTTGTTCACCCCTAATCGTTTTGATGCTCAATTTTGCCGAAACTTTTCGTTTGACAGATTTTCGGTAAGGTGTAATTGACCCACTTCCCATGGATAAAAGTTAGATTTTCCGGTGTAGAAAGATCCCCAGGTATGGCATTTACATCATATTAAAATTTCGTGGTCATTGGAGGTGTTTAGGTCGGTCAATCGATTTTAGTTCGAAAACTAGGGTTTATCGGGTGTAGATTTGCAAATTGTTGAGTTTGATGCGTTAATTGATCGGGTGACCGACCGAATCAGTTTTTACAGCCCTAGGGGGGCTTTAGAGCTGTTGAAAAATTATTTTTTTGATGCTCGAGGCTGTTGTGGTTAGTGCTTCGTCAATCGAGTCGGCGGTGCATGAATTTTCTTTTAAATGCTAAAGTAAGAGTTGTAAAAAGGAACCGTCAACCCTATCAACTCGGGTGACATAATCTTGATTAATGAAAAGATTTAAAATGGAATTTGGTCCATTTGAGGCTGATTCGTTTAACAAATTGTTGTAAGGTTTATTACACGCGCATTCGACCCGATTTGATTACCCTTGGGCCTTGGGCCAAGTGTTGGGCCTTGGGCCATGTTGTTAGGCCTTGGGCCAAGTTGTTGGGCCTTGGGCCAAAGTGTTGGGCTTGAACGGCCCATTAGGCAAGAGTGTTCTTACGGTCTAGTTTAGTAACGTGTTGTGTATAATTTACAGGCCCTTGCTTTTGATTGTGCACTTAGGGATTTCATAGCTCGTTGCAGGTGTTCGATTGATTTCAGGTGAGTTCATGATGCCCTTTTTACTCTTTTTACTTTTGGGCTAGCATGCACACCTAAGTGTTTTCTTACATGATGAAATGTTTTTTAAACGAATTTATATAGGCTTTCTAGCATATGGTAGGCCTTGGGATGTTAAATATATATATATATATATATATATATATATATATATATATATATATATATATATATATATATATATATTTATATACATTATTGCTTGGCCTATATTTGGCGATGTTGTAGTCGTTTCGACTACTGATGTTGTGTATGCCTACTTTGTGTTTGCATGCACTGATGTTACATGTTTAGGTTGTACGTTTGCTCGACCCTGATGTTATACGTGGATGTTATATATATATACTATTATATATATAGGGATGTAATTGAAAGTATGTTTACATATACATTATGTATATATATGTATGAGGATGTTTAGTTTTCGGTAATGATGATTTGATGGATGCACCCTTTTACTACTGATATTATTTACTTAAAACTTGAACTCACTCAGCTCAAGCTGACTTTGTGTGCATGTTAGTGTGAGTTTCAGGTTAGGAAGAGGATGCTATATCGCTTGGACGTGCACGAAGCTACTTGGACGGTGAAGGGCATACGGGAATTGAAGTTTTATTATTAAACATTTATTTTTAAAAGTTTTTATTTAAAGATAATTATGTTGATTTTGGACAAAATTCCCGGGTTTTGGGAACTCATTTACTTATGTACGTTTTCCGCCAAATTATACTCTATGATGCTTATTTTAATGAAAATAATTGTTTTTAAGTTTAATTATTTTACTAGTGTTTCGAATGAATACCAACTGTGGGGTTCCCGGGGTTTGGGGCCTTCCAGTTTTTCTTTTTTCCAGCCAACAATAAGGTGTAAAACTTCAATTCAAGGTTAGTCCTACGCCCATACCAGTATTCTACACCCTAATTCATCTTTATATCTCGCGTATTGATCAATATATCTCTTGTTTTAGGCTTACTGGGTGGCTGTCCATTTGAGCAGTTTTGGGGCTGTAGTGATTGAGGTTTTTGCTCCATAATCTTCCTAGGTATGTCCAATGTAACATACTTTACAATCGTGTGCATTGGTGTTCGTTTGACTGGTCAACTAGTGGAAGATTGAAAGCTAGTATTCGGTTGTCTAGAATAGTGAATTGTTGCGTTTAATGCGAGGGTTGAAGTAATTAACAACCAATTCAGTTCGGGTAGCTTCGGTTTGATATACGGGCTGTTGGAAAATTATTTTTTTATGTATTGGGGCTAAATTGGTTGTCGGTTAGTCAAACAGGTCAGTACAACGCGAATTCGCGTTTATTTGATAATTAGTGCGTTGTGCTTGCGAGTTACCGACCCATCCAACTCGTGTAGTGTCGTGTGGACTAGTTGGCTGTGATTTTATTAATTTTGGTCCACACGGGGCTGAGTTGGTTGTTAAGTGTTAAACAACTAATAAACGCGCATATTCGTCTCATCTAGCAACTTCCAGGGGTAATTTGGGAATTCTATATTCCCAGGAGAATCTAAGGGTCGTATTGGTATATACAAGGCATCGGGGGCTGTTATAATTGAAATTGGTGAGGTCGGGGCTTTAGGTAACTCGAACCATATTAGAACGCCTCGTAGGATAAACGAATCCTTTCGGTATCGTTAGTAATTATTGTGTATAATCCGACAGGCGTGTGAGTTGTGAGAATACTTAGGGGTTCTCTAGTCGTGGTGACTTTGTGCCTCGTGTCAAGTGAGTTCATGATGCCCCTTTTCACTCATTTCAAGTTTTGGGCTAGCATACACACCTAACTAATGTTACCTGATAAACCATTTAAATGATTTTCCATAGGCTTGCTTGTATTATGGTATATTTTGGAATGACACATACATATATATATACATACATACATACATATATATATATGTATGTATATATATATGTATGTATGTATGTATGCTTACACATGTGTTATCTTATAGCCTATGATTAGTGATGTTAATTAATTATTATTGACTAAGGATGGTTGCGTATGCCTACTGTGTGTTGGCATACGGGGTATGGTGATCTTGGCCGGGCCAAACTATACTACTCAGATTCAAAAATCCTGTGGCGGACCCTGGAAAGCCCGTGAGGGGGGAGGCTCGTGTGGCATGATTACCATCTTATGTAATGTTGCGTGCATGACGATTTTGGCCGGGCCAAACTATACTACTCAGATTCTAAAATCCTGTGGCGGGCCCTGGAAAGCCCGTAAGGGAGGGACAGCTCGTGTGGCACTATCATCATAACGGGTCCCTTAAATCATGTATCACGTGTTTGGGTCGTACGCATGTTCGACCTTGATGTTATTACTTGGATATTATGCATAGGGATAAATATAGATTTATATATATATATATATAACTGTAGCTATATATCTTTTACCCATTGCCTATTTGTTCATATCCTGCATTATATTTAAACTTTTGGAATGATTTACATAAATGTCGTTTATTAAAAACTTGAACTCACTCAGCTCAAGCTGACTTTGTGTGTATGTTAGTGTGAGTTTCAGGTTAAGAGAAGTATGCTTACCGCTTGGACGTGCTCGAGACTACTTGGACGGTTGAAGGCATATCTAGTCGGGGAATTCATTGATGAACTTTGTTTCTTTTCAATTATTACTAGACGTATTCAAATTTGTTTTTGGGCATATTTCCCGGGTTTTGGGAACTTGTTTTAGTACTTATGACTTTCCGTTGATTTAATACTCTGAACTGGTTTTTAAAATAAAATGAATTGCTTTCGGTTTGAAATTTTGTTAAGTTTTTGATATGATTACCAACTGTAGGATACCCGGGATTCGGGGTCTTACATTGGAGGTACAAGCCGCCACAAACCTTGAAGATGATTCCTATGTACCCAATAGAACAATTTTTTCACGTATACTTCAGGTGGTGGTACTATAATGAAAATAGAGGAGAAGCTCAGATTGTGCTAAACAGAGATGGAGTATGGGATGTGATTGATGTAATGGATCCGATGTGGTTGGTGAATTGCTCAGAGAAAGACATAGAGACGTTATATAAATGAAAGATTCAAGTTTCTCGTGAGAAGGATCATGTGTCCGCTATGCAATACCAAAAACTAGTGAAGATTTGTTATATATACAAGATTCATTCTGGTGAAGTTTGGAAGAGCAAATGGTTCAAAATGGGTGAAGAGGAAGAGCAGAAGGAGAAAGAGCGGGAGCAGGAGATAAAGGAAAATATGAGGATTGCTTCGTTGAAGAAATACCAGTATAAAGGTGTTGGAATATCAATTCCCACAAACCAGAAGCACTCAACCAAACGTTCATTGGAAGACATGAGGAGGGAATACAGGGAAAAGGTGTTTTAGATGAAAGAGTGACGATTGAAGATCAAGATCTAGCAACATCCAACGGGGAGTTTGTTAGAGCATAATGTCCATTTCTAGGGTTTTAGTTTTTATTGTATAGGGCTTTAAATGTCATTTGTATATGTATGGGTATATGTTTGTTGCGCATAAGTCCATGGGACCACATATGTTATGCGGCGCATAACATATGCGCCGTAGAAGATATACGCCCCATGTGACCTATCATGTGTTTCCTATAAATTGGGGACTTATGCGTGATTAATTAGACTTTTGGTTATTCATGTCATATGCTAGAGAGAGAAAGTTCCTGAAGTGTCATTCAAGAGAGAGAGACTAGAGAGAAAAAGTTCCTGAAGTGTCATATCTTGTAAACATTTGATATTATCAATGAAGTATGAGCTTAATGTTACTTGTTTTATTAATTCTATAAGATCCTAATCATTGTTCACAACAAGTTTCTTTCAGGTGCCAGTAGGGGTTTTGCCCCTACCGTCATCGCGTCTGTTCTTATTGCATCGGGATTCGTGGACGAATCCCATTATTAGGAGGGTGAACTTGTAACGCCCGGAAATTTCGTTAATCTGTTTGATCGTTTAAAAAAAAGTTTGATTAAACGGCGGGGTTTCATCTTTCTAATTTTGGGGCCTTGTAGTACTATGACACCCAGCATTTTCATGTTAATACCGTTAACACAAACTTCGTTATCTTACACGTCATGCATAACATTTACACGAGTCAATAAAGAGTCACGCACATGAGTTTGTCAGTGCGTGTTGGTGATTAATGTCGAATAAGATATGTTTAAATAATTCGAATATAATTGTTATATGCTAGATGATTTTATTTGTTACACGATCCAGTACATTATGCTCGCTTAGCATACTATCAATTACTATGTAAAAATAATACCTTAAGCATATGTTTATAACATTATTCGTATGAAATTTCATGTTAAAAGATTATGTGTTTAGTTTGTAGCTCGTTTCATGAAATTACGATCGATTACGCGTGCTTTGTAAGTATTCGTCTTTTATAAAATAGTTTTAACAAAAGTATCAATGAGGTTTCATTTTTATAGACTTGGGTTATTATTTTAGTTACAACTATTTGTTATAACCCGGTTTGGTGTGAAAAGGTTCGTTTAAAGCCAAAACTCATTCTAAAAGGACCATTCTTGTAAATATGATTAATATATTATTATATACAATATTTCTGTCACACCCCGACTAGCACAATGCGGAAGCGTAAAACGGGAATGTAACAGACACCTCTGGTATAAACAACATTGTTTATAAAGAAACATTACAAGTAATTTACATTATATTACAATGATCTATCTTCGATTACAAACTAGGTGTTACAACAAAATATACTTGTAAGTTAATCTATTCGTACTAGTAAGTCTGCGTCTATTCACACCGCATCGATCACATTTGGTAACAGATGGCACAAATTCACGAATTTTCCAACTTCGGTATCACACCTGAAAAGCACGTTTAAAATGGGTCAACTACTGGAGTTGGTGAGTTTCACGAGTTTCAAGAAAATAAATATGCGTAATCACAAGACATAATTTGTATATACGCAAGTAAGTATATGTGTATGTATTGATATATGTGATGTAATTATGCTAAGCTACAGTGAAGCCTGGACTGTTCGTGCTGCATGCCTCCATTTCCCACGCTCAATCAACCACTGTGGCTCCCCTTCCGCCCAAATTATGCCCCAAGTAGCTATGTCTAACACTACGTAGCTGGTTTTTTAAAATATGGACATGTGCAAACGGGATAATGTCTCAGCAACCGTGCTGGCCCCACCTGGGTTTGTCAAACCAATAGTACAATTCACAAGCCACCGGCTCGAAGTTAATCACTGTGTTAGTGGAGACTTTCATGTGTTAGCACTTAGATAATTCACATCATCACATGTTTCAGATAAGTATATAGATATAAGCAAACATGCTTTTCACCCCAAAAGTTCGTAAAACAGTTTAGAAGTGGGGTCATGAAACTCACTGTTTAGTAGATAATCAGTTGCACGTCGGTTCGAGGTTTGTATAACTTGCAATCACGGTTTCCTATAATCAATATTATAATAATATTAATATTTTAACATTATTATAATCTCAATACTAAACTGGGTTGTATAACTAATCTGGGTATAGCTGAAACGCCCAGAAAGTAGCAATAGGCTTAGGTTGTGATGTTATTCAATGTCTAATACTTAAAACCGAACTTGGTTCAGATTCCCGTTTTCCCAGCTGGGCCAAGTTGTTCGTTTACGCGTTCAGAAAACAATTATGGGGAAATAATCTTGGGTAAATGTATTGGTTAATAAAATGATTAAGTTATAAAGAAGGATCACATACTAGTGTCCCACATTAGCTACGGGGCCCGTTTCCGTTTAAAAGAGACGCGCGCAATCTATCCGGATTGTCCAGGTTTCTCATAGAAAATTTTGTTTTTACTTAATTAATCCAAAAATATGATTTTTGATCACTCTTGGTGTTATGATATTCCCGCAGGTTCGTTAGTCGCGAACATGCCGGTTTTTATAAAAACTGAATTTGTTTAATCTTTAAATTAGCATAATTAATTAACCGTGAATCATTAAATTATGAAAATTTAGCCACTTATCAATTAAAATATGTAAATTTTTATAAAAATATTTCTGGAATTATTTACTAATTTATTAATTTATAAAAATTCATTTTATCAGCTATATTTCGCCTGAAAATCGTCCGTTTATCACAAACAAATTCCAATAATTCCACAAAAATTCCTGAATACTCAAATTATATCCCAAAACAACCTGTATCAATTACAGAATGTAAAAAGCTCGTGCGATATTATTTTTGGCCCAAATTCGGCTATAAAAATTCACACGAACGCATATGCTTAAAACACCTTTAGACTTCTCCAATTGATCCCAAAATTCATATGTGATCAAAATACATCGAATCTGAGTTCCCAGAAAATATTCATTAATTTTGAAGTATTTTAGCTATTTTTCTCAAATAAACGTCCCAATTCAGTAATAAATTCGCCAAATATTCTCGGATGGTCAAAAAATTAACAAATTTGAACAGGGACTCAATGACATGGTACCTGATGTACCTGCAAAATTTCAAGGCCTAATAATATGCACATCATAACCTTAACCTAAACAGCCCGTAAGCGAGTGTTTCATCATTACCTTAGCGGCTTTGGTTCGTTTCCGCCTTTATAATCAACTTTTCAAGCTCTTGTGCTCCTATGTGGGCTAGATACAAGTCCTATATCACAAACCAAGAAATTTTTAATCAACATAACAGCCTTTAACTTTGGGTTTCGGCTAGTGCACAAAAACGAACTTTTGAACCGCAAAAACGCCGTTTCAACCCTTTAATCCGTGTTTATGGCCAAAAAAACTATCAAACCAGGTTCCTTACCATGTGTATGATCAAAACATGTTTATGGACCATTTTTAAGGTTTTTACATGGTTAGGAATGATTTTTGGTAATCAAAATATGTTTATTTGGTATTAATCAATGTTAAACAAGTGTAAAAGTAGCTTATTTAAGTTGTTTATCTTAGGGTTTCTTGAGAGTTTGGCAGAATTTGACGGAGATCAGTTTACACAAGTTTTGATGTGTAAAATATCTAACACCTTGGTTATATAAACCAAAAGAAACCCTTTGGGGGGGGGGGGTTCTTGATTGCGACCAGAAGCCCAAAGGCCCCCCTCTTGTGCTTATTTTTGGCCCGTTAACTGATTTTGCAGTCCCAATTGCGAAAGCCCAATCCAAGTTTAGTTCAGGTTCGGCTTTTGGCACGAAAAACTTATCGGGTGCGCCAAACAGTGCGAAAACGAGTGTTTTTCGGCTAGTTTTGTGTAAATTCATAAAAACATACTGTATGTTTGTAAAAATCGAAAATATTTTCACGGATCGCTTAAAACATTTCAAAGAAGTGTTTGGTAAGTCTTTTTCGGCTTAACGGATGATACACTGCTTGGTTTGTAACTATCTTTCGCATTTAAATCTATAGTGGGTAGTTAAACGAGCATGTTTTCGTTTAACTTGTTTGCTATCAAACTAAGGCCATTTTACTAATATTTTAGCTTATATTAAACGTATATCACTTATAGATGGCCCCCCGGAATATCTGGATCATAACCCGACCCGTTCAGTTAATCATTCGTTTGTTACGCAAAAGACGTTTATTTTCTTAATCGATAAATACGTACTGAGGTGTACCTTGTTTTGGCTCAAATGTCACATTCTCCCCCCGTTAGAAAATTTCATCCCCGAAATTTGATTATTCAACTTTGTCTTTATTTGGAAACATGTGCGGGTATTTCTTTTTAAATTCGGATTTCCGCTCCCACGTGAATTCGGGTCCCCGTTCTGAATTCCACCGAACTTTTACCAGAGAAATTTTGTTGTGTCTTAATTGTTTTATTTTTCCCTCTAATACTTCCACCGGTTCTTCAATGAAATTTAGTTTTTCGTTTATGTTTAAATCTTTTAATGGCACGATTTCGGTTTCGTCAGTAAGGCACTTTTTCAGGTTTGATACGTTAAAGACATTGTGAATAGAGCTTAACTCCGGAGGTAATTTCAGTCGGTAGGCTACTTGACCGATCTTAGAAATGACTTCATACGGCCCAATGTATCGCGGAGCTAGTTTACCGGTTTTTCCGAATCGAATGACGCCTTTCCACGGGATACCTTGAGGAATACTTTATCGCCTATTTCAAAAGACAACAGTTTCCTACGAACATCAGCGTAGCTTTTCTGTCGATCTCGGGAGATTTTCAATTTATAAGAAATTTTACAGATTTTATCAGTGGTTTCTTGAATCAAGTCAGTTCAAGTAATTTGAGTGTCTCCGACTTCAGTCCAGCATAAAGGTGATCTACATTTCTGCCCGTACAGCGCTTCATATGGTGCTGCTTGAATGCTACTGTGATAGCTATTATTGTACGAAAATTCGACCAGTGGAAGATGTTAATCCCAGTTTCCACCGAAGTCTAGTACACAAGTGCGAAGCAAATCTTCTAAAGTTTGAACGGTTCGCTCGGATTGACCGTCGGTTTGGGGATGGTAGGCGGTACTTAGGTCAATTCGGGTTCCCAAAGCTTCTTGTATGGCTTGCCAGAAACGAGAGGTGAAATGGCTATCACGATCAGAAATAATTGAAACGGGTACGCCGTGTCGGGATATGATTTCATTTAAGTAAATGTGAGCAAGTTTTTCGGTTGTGTAGGTTGTACGAATTGGAAGGAAGTGTGCGGATTTAGTTAGTCGGTCAACTATCACCCATATTGCATCGTTTCCTCAGGAAGTTTTAGGGAGGTGTGTTACAAAATCCATGGTAATTTGTTCCCATTTCCATTGTGGTATTTTCGGTTGGTGCAACATTCCCAAAGGTTTTTGATATTCAGCCTTAACCCTCGCACAGGTTAAACATTTATTAATATACGTGGCTATATCCTTCTTCATACCGGGCCACCAATAATACTCCTTCAAGTCCTTGTACATCTTATCTGTTCCTGGGTGAATGGAGTATTTGGACTTATGGGCTTTTTCCATGATCAAGTCACGCAGATTGCTGAAAGTGGGAATCCAAACTCGGTTTTTGTAGTATAAAATTTCGTCGGTTCTTTCTTCAAAATTTTGTTCGGTCCCATGTAAATTTCATTTTCCAAGTGTTCTCCTTTTAGGGCTTCGTTTTGAGCAATACGGATTTGTTCGGTGAGACTAGTTTGGACAATCATCCCAAGTGCTCGGACCCGTAGTGGTTTGATCCTGTCTTTTCTGCTCAAAGCATCTGCTACTATATTAGCCTTGCCCGGATGGTATCGAATCTCACAATCATAATCGTTCAATAGCTCTACCCATCTCCTCTGCCTCATGTTTAATTCTTTCTGGTCGAAAATATGCTGTAGGCTCTTGTGGTCGGTGTATACTGTACATTTGGTGCCATACAAATAGTGCCTCCAGATCTTAAGTGCGAAAATAACTGCGCCCAGTTCCAAATCATGGGTAGTATAATTCTTCTCGTGCACCTTTAATTGTCGAGAAGCGTATGCTATGACTTTATTTCTTTGCATTAGTACGCATCCCAACCCTTTCCGGGACGCGTCGCAATAAACTACCAAATCATCAATTCCCTCTGGAAGACTCAGTATAGGGGCTTGGCATAGTTTATGTTTCAGCAATTGAAAAGCCGCTTCTTGATCTTCTCCCCACACATAAGCGCGATCTTTTTGAGTCAAAAGGGTTAAAGGTTGGGCTATGCTCGAAAAGTTAGCAATAAAGCGCCGATAATACCCAGCTAAACCCAAAAATTGGCGGATTTCTTTCGGTGACTTTGGGGCTTGCCAATTTTTGACGGCTTCAATCTTACTCGGGTCTACATGGATACCGTGTCGGTTAACAACGTGCCCTAGAAATTGTACCTCTTGTAGCCAAAATTCACACTTTGATAATTTGGTATACAACTTTTCCTGCCTCAGCAACTCCAATATGGTTCGTAAATGCTACTCGTGTTCCTCCTTGGTTTTCGAATATATCAAAATGTCATCAATAAACACGATAACGAATTTGTCGAGATACGGTTTACAAACTTGATTCATAAGATCCATGAAAACTGCGGGAGCATTAGTCAGTCCGAACGGCATAACTAAGAATTCGTAGTGGCCATAACGAGTTTGGAACGTCGTTTTAGACACGCTTTCCTCTTGAATTTTAACTTGATGGTAATCGGATCGAATGTCGATTTTCGAGAAGTAGTTTGCCCCTTGGAGTTGGTCAAATAAATCGTCTATTCGTGGAAGAGGGTATCGGTTCTTGATGGTAACTTTGTTTAATTCCTGGTAATCAATGCACATTCTAAAACTTCCATCTTTCTTCTTTACAATCAATATCGGTGCTCCCCAAAGAGAATAGCTACAACGTATGAAGCCCTTATCTAACAACTCCTGTAATTGGTTAAATATTCTTGCATTTCAGAGGGTGCTAGTCGATAAGGTGCCTTAGCAATGGGGGCTGATCCTGGAATTAAGTCAATACGGAATTCGACCTGTCGGTTCGGTGGTAATCCAGGTAAATCGTTGGGAAAGACATCTGGGTATTCACGTACAACGGAGATATCTTCTATGCGTTTCTCATCAGGGTTCTTTATAGTCACGTTTGCCAAAAATGCCATACAACCTTGGCATAAATATTTCAACACTTTAAGATGAGACACAAGAGGTAAAATCAAACCAGACTTCTCCCCATATACCATAATCATTTCACCATTCGAAAAGGGAATTTTAACTGTCTTGTCGTTACACACAATCTCTGCCTTATTCTTGGTTAACCAGTCCATGCCGACAATAACATCAAAACTTCCTAACTCTACCGGAAGTAGGTCAATAAGGAATGGGTGGTCATTAAGAATAATGGAACAGTTTTGGACTATTTGGTTGACAGTTATAGAGTTACCGTTAGCGAGTTCTATAGTACAGGGATTTGTTAGTTCACTAACTGGCATATTACCCAGGGATACAAAGCTAGTGGAAACAAAGCTTCTATCGGCACCCATGTCAAATAATACAGAAGCATATAGATCATAGACTATAAATGTACCTGTCACCACATTCGGGTCTTGTCGTGCTTCTCCAGACCCGATAAAGAACGCGCGTCCTCTAGGAGCACCAGACGTCGATGCTTGGTTTCGACCGGTGACTGCTCCTCGATTTAGCTTGGGGCAGTCCCTTCTAAAGTGCTCAGTGCTCCCACATTCAAAACAAGCACGACGATTCACTACAGTTGGGTTTTGCTGAGCTGGTTGCTAACGAATTGGTTGCGGTCTCGGTGGTTGGGGACGGCGGGGTTGGGTTGTCTGGGCTGGTCGGTTAACAATCTCCATACCGATTCGGCAATTGGGACCACCATTGTGTCCAGTCCTTCCACACCTTTGACATATTATCGGTCTACACTCGCCCACATGATGAAAACTACATTTATCACATTTTGGCCATGGTCCCTTGTACCTGTCTCGTTTCACCTCAGAACTGCTCATGACATAATTTTGTATTGTCGGGCGTGCACGTTTATTTGCTGACCTTCCTTGTGATCCTGATCCATAATTGGTTCGCTTCATACCCGATGATTCCCCAGCCATTCTCAACACTCCGCTTCTTACCAAGTCAAAAGTCACAATGCCGGCTTGAGTCACGGCATTCTCGAACGATGTATGACCCACGGAGTTTACCAAACTCCTCACTTCCGGGGCTAAACCCCAAATATAACGTTCAACTCGTTTGTCCTCGGGAGTTACTAACCAGGGTGCTAAGCGGGCCAATTCATTGAAGCGGTTGGTGTATCCAAAATGATCCGCTCCTTTCATTTCCAGACTCCAGAGTTCGTGTTCTAACCGTTGTATTTCGTTCTTTGGACAGAAATGATCTAGCATTAATGTTTTGAGTTCAGCCCAAGTCATGCGGTTAACCGTATCTTGCCCTTTTATCTGAACTGTAGTGTTCCACCAAATCAAAGCATGATCCATAAAAGTAGAGGCAACATACTTGACAATGTTTTTGAGTGGCCAATTGCTAATATTGAGGACAGATTCAGTCTTTTCGATCCATTTGATTAACCTTTTTGGCCCTTCAGTACCTTTGAATTCGATCGGTTTACAGGCCATAAAGTTTTTGATCGAATATTCCCTTCGAGGGGGATTAGGGTTGTTATTGTTATTGTTTGGGTTCGGTGGGGGATTATTGTTGTTGACATTATTTGCATCAGGTGGGGGATTATTTGCATTGGAAGGGGCGTTTGTATTAGGTGGGGGAATGTTATTTGTGACAGTTTCCGTGTTGTTTGGGGGTACATTATTAATGGGTTGTTGGTTTGCTTGCATATTTGCGTTAACACCGGCAGTCACCTATGTTACAATAAGTGGGATTACTGCCTACATTTTCCGAGCAATCATCCCGGCTATTTCTGCCTCAGTCATAGGATTTTCTTTCTTTGGGGCCATTCTATAATGATAAATAAATATAAGCCAATTAATACTAATTCCGGTATTCGGCACATTGTAACCATAATCACAATAAATGTTGTACAAGTAAACCAGATAACATACTGACATTTCACAAATTGTGCTGTACATTGATAATAAAAGGTACATAGACTTAGCTTGATAGAGGCCAGTGCTTGCCTGTATATATCAAAATCTATCACTAAGTGTGACTGTTAGACTTAACCCTGTAAGGGTCAGTGCTTGTAATAATGTACAAAATTGTGCCCCATGTTAACATAACATACTACTATATACATACATGGAGTATCAAAAGATCATGTGCATATATCTGTAACATCCTGCATCTATCCGTACAAATGATAGACTAACCACAAACATAAAAACAACAACACCGTAATCATCCAGTAACAGTTCCACAGTCGAACTGTCACCCTATCCAAACACCAACGGTGGTAGGCATCTGACTGCTGCTAGTTCAGTACTATCTACCGTAACGGCCGATAAACACTGGGTCACGTCCCTCCTTTCCTGGTTAATGTTAGCTATGGCTATCGAGTGGTCTATCACACGGTCAGTCAGAACAGCCATCCAAGAGTTGTTTTCTGCGTTTGGGAGATCAGGGCGAGGAGTAGGTATACTCAACGAACGTGAAGATGAAGTATCCGCCCTAGGACGTGAAGGTTCTCACCGGTAGTGGGTAGATCTAAATGGAATCGAGGTAGGGTCAATCGGGGTTACCCGAATACGAGCAGTCTGTCGGACTCGTGCAGTTGCTGAAGTCGTCGGCAACAGGTGAATAGGTGGAGTGGGTGATCTGGCTACTCTAACAGGTGAACGATACTGACTGTTAACTTCGTTTTGATCCCTGCATGGTGACCTGGGTGGATAACTATCGCATCTGTAGCCGGACAGATCAGACACATTTCTGGGTAGCTCTCTACAAATAACTTCTTCTTCCACCTCTTCCTCATCCTCCTCTGGTCCCTCTTCTGGGTCCTCCTCCTCTGGATCCTCCTCTGATTCCTCCTCTGGGTCCTCCTTCTTAGCAGAGATTACCGGTTCTTCTTCCGGTATGTAGTCGTTATTCCGTGACATGACTCTGCACAAAAGTTAGTTATAAAAATAATATCTATTGCTAGCTCTAACTATTGTCGGGGAGATTAATTATTTAAGCCAAATTTAATATTAGTTATATTAGAATATAATATTAGTTTTATTAAAATTTTAATTTTAATTATTATTAACATTAATACTAAATATAAATGAATGTAATATTCATAATAAGATTTACCGTCATCAACAGTATCGTACGTATATGTATTTATACACATTGATTCAGATAAGCATGTATGGGTGTTACATATATATATACACTTACCCATTGCCTTTTATACACATATGTTGCCACTTTTACCCAACCACACGTTCCGCGACTTTTCCCCGAATTCCCTCGTACAAGCAAGTCTGTTATTATGTTCCGGACCACAATAACTCACTTGCCCAACAGGTTCATCCTGGCATCCATCAGTATATAATATTAAATTATTATTTAATTATATTCCCAGAGTGAATCGAGCCTACGGTTATATTTTAGGTACCCTAAGGGATAACCTATTCCTTTATAACCAATGACTCTGATACCAACTTCTGTCACACCCCGACTAGCACAATGCGGAAGCGGGAATGTAACAGACACCTCTGATATCAACAACATTGTTTATAAAGAAACATTACAACTAATTTACATTATATTACAGTGATCTATCTTAGACTACAAACTAGGTGTTACAACAAAATATACTTGTAAGTTAATCTACTCGTACTAATAAGTTTGCGTCTATTCACACCGCATCGATCACATTTGGTAACAGATGGCACAAATTCACGGATTTTCCAACTTCGGTATCACACATGAAAAGCACGTTTAAAATGGGTCAACTACTGGAGTTGGTGAGTTTCACGAGTTTCAAGAAAATAAATATGCGTAATCACAAGAAATAATTTGTATATACGCATGTAAGTATATGTGTATGTATTGATACATGTGATGTAATTATGCTAAGCTACAGTGAAGCCTAGACTGTTCGTACTGCGTGCCTCCATTTCCCACGCTCAATCAACCACTTTGGCTCCCCTTCCCCCCACATTATGCCCCAAGTAGCTATGTCTAACACTACGTAGCTGGTTCGTAAAAATATGGACATGTGCAAACGGGATAATGTCTCAGCAACCGTGCTGGCCCCACCTAGGTTTGTCAAACCTATAGTACTATTCACAAGCCACCGGCTCGAAGTTAATCACTGTGTTAGTGGGGACTTTCATGTGTTAGCACTTAGATAATTCACATCATCACATATTTCAGATAAGTATATAGTTATAAGCAAACATGCTTTTCACCCCAAAAGTTCGTAAAACAGTTTAGAAGTGGGGTCATGAAACTCACTGTTTAGTAGATAATCAGTAGCACGTCGGTTTGAGGTTTGTATAACTTGCAATCACGGTTTCCTACAATCAGTATTATAATAATATTAATATTTTAACATTATTATAATCTCAATACTAAACTGGGCTGTATAACTAATCTGGGTATAGCTGGAACGCCCAGAAAGTGGCAATAGGCTTAGGTTGTGATGTTGTTCAATGTCTAATACTTAAAACTGAACTTGGCTCAGATTCCCGTTTTCCCAGCCGGGCCAAGTTGTTTGTTTAAGCGTTCAGAAAACAGTTATGGGGAAATAAGCTTGGGTAAATGTATTGGTTAATAAAATGATTAAGTTATAAAGAAGGATCACACACTAGGGTCCCAGATTAGCTACGGGGCCCGTTTCCGTTTATTCAGTTTGATTTAAGAAGAAACGCGCACAATCTATCCGGATTGTCCAGGTTTCTCATAGAAAAGTTCGTTTTTACTTAATTAATCAAAAATATAATTTTTGATCACTTTTGGTGTTCTGATATTCCCGCTGGTTCGTTAGTCACGAACGTGCTGGTTTTATAAAAACTGAATTTGTTTAATCTTTAAATTAGCATAATTAATTAATCGTTAATCATTAAATTATGAAAATTTAGCCACTTATCAATTAAAATATGTAGATTTTATAAAAATATTTCTGGAATTATTTACTGATTTATTAATTTATAAAAATTCATTTTATCAGCTATATTTCGGCTGAAAATCGTCCGTTTATCCCAAACAACTTCCAAAAATTCCACAAAAATTCTTGAATACTCAAATTATATCCCAAAACAACCTGTATCAATTCCAGAATGTAAAAAGCTCGTGCGATATTCTTTTTGGCCCAAATTCGGCTATAAAAATTCACACGAACGCATATGCACAAAACACCTTTAGACTTCTCCAATTGATCCCAAAATTCATATGTGACCAAAATACATCGAATCTGAGTTCCCAAAAAATTTCATAATTTTTGAAGTATTTTAGCTATTTTTCCCAAATAAATGTCCCAATTCGGTAATAAATTTGCCAAATATTCTCGGATCGTCGAAAAATTACCAAATTTGAACAGGGACTCAATGACATGGTCCCTGATGTCCCTGAAAAATTTCAAGGCCTAATAATATGCACATCATAACCTTAACCTAAAAAGCACGTAAGCGAGTGTTTCGGCATTACCTTAGCGGTTTTGGTTTGTTTCCGTCTTTCTAATCAACTTTTCAAGCTCTTGTGCTCCTATGTAGGCTAGATACAAGTCCTATATCACAAACCAAGCAATTTTTCATCAACATAACAGCCTTTAACTTAGGGTTTCGGCTAGTGCACAAAAACGAACTTTTGAATCGTAAAAACGCCGTTCCAACCCTTTAATCCGTGTTTATGGCAAAAAAAACTATCAAACCAGGTTCCTTACCATGTGTACGATCAAAACATTTTTATGGACCATTTTTAGGGTTTTTACATGGTTAGGAATGATTTTTGGCAATCAAACTATGTTTATTTGGTATTAATCAATGTTAAACAAGTGTAAAAGTAGCTTATTTAAGTTGTTTACCTTAGGGTTTCTTGAGAGTTTGGCTGGAGAATTTGATGGAGATCAGTTTACACAAGTTTTAATGTGTAAAATATCTAACACCTTGGTTATATAAAAAAAAAAAGAAACCCTTGGGGGGGGGGGGGGTTTCTTGATTGCGACCGGAAGCCCAAAGGCCCCTCCTTGGGCTTATTTTTGGCCCATAAAACTGATTTTGCAGTCCCAAGTGCGAAAGCTCAAACGAAATTTAGTACGGGTTCGGCTTTTGGTGCGAAAAACTTATCGGGTGCACCAAACAGTGCGAAAGCGAGTGTTTTTCGGCTAGTTTTGTGTAAATTCATAAAAACATACTGTATGTTTGTAAAAATCGAAAATATTTTCATGGATCGCTTAAAATATTTCAAAGAAGTGTTTGGTAAGTCTTTTTCGGCTTAACGGATGATACAATGCTTGGTTTGTAACTATCTTTCGCGTTTAAATCTATTACGGGTAGTTAAACAAGCATGTTTTCGTTTAACTTGTTTGCTATCAAACAAAGGCCATATTACTAATATTTTAGCTTATATTAAATGTATATCACATATAGATGGCCCCCCAGAATATCTAGGTCATAAACCGACCCGTTCGGTTAATCGTTCGTTTGTTACGCAAAAGACGTTTATTTGCTTAATCGATAAATACGTACTGAGGTGTACCTTGTTTTGGCTCAAATGTCACAATTTCCATCCATAACTCCAGACATAAACCATCGATCTCCTCCCCTCTTTCATGATTTCAACCCACAAACCCTAATTCATCTTCAATTCAACCTTGATTCTTGCAATTGATGGTGTATTTGATTGATTCTCATCATTCTTAATGCTAAGTGGTAAGTTTTATGCTTCAATTTCATATTTTAATTAGTTCCTATGAAACCTAAATGCCCAAAGTTCTGTAATATTGATAATTATGATCTTAATTGATGAATTAGAACCCTAGAGATGTCATAAACAAGTTAGGGTTTGAGTTTTGATCATAACAGTTTGCTGACAGATTCGTACTCGTTTATTGATTGGTCTATAACTCGATGATAATTGAATGTTTTTGATCGATTTTTGTTACCATGATTTTCTACTTTGAGTCTAGTTTCGATAAAGGTATAATTTTCAATTTTTGAATGAGATTTGAATGGTTTTTATGATTTTATAAAAACATGTGTCAAAGCTGATGCGACAGGTCAAATTCTATTCTATCTTCCCGACATCATAACTCTTTTATGATATGTCCAAATTGGTTGGTTCCACTTTTGTAAGTTCACATTTTGAGTTTGGATTCCAACCCAATTAGAAACGTTTAATTTGGTTTGATATTAATTTTATAACAAATAAAACCCTTTTGTTGCGCACTGAAATAGCTACATGTACCTTTCGGTATTGAATGAATTTTTATGGTTTTTGTGTGTACTTGAAAAATATAAAAAAAAATAATTTTAGAAATATAAGACATTTATTCAACTTTGGAAAAAAATTCATAATTTATTTCTCTGATTTTCCTATGTAATAAAATACATCTTTGCAAGCTAAAATCTATCTTATAAATCCAGAATCTGTTCATGTGTTATATGATGAGATGCTTGATTATTTGGTCAATACTTGATGTATGAATTATGTTAAAACATGTTTCCACTTATAGCATTAATATAATCACCAACGGGTCAAAATCATTGCATTGTGAGTCATTACATGAACCATAGAACTATGTGTGGTTGAACACTTGGCTTGTCTAGTTGCATGAGCGCATTCTCATAATTAAACGCTTGTACTAGGTAAAAGTAAGAGAGTCAATCGCATGCATTTGGTTTTAAGGAAACTCTATTGCTTGTGTCACCAGGTGAGTTTCATGATGCCCTTTTCTAATCTTTTTACATTTTGGGCTAGCATACACCCCTTACTACGGTTTTACTCGTTTAAACTATTTGGATGATATTGTATAGTTTTACTGGTATCGTATATTTCTATAATTATGTATAAATTATATCCTATGCCTTAGGATATTTTTAAACCCGTTTACGATCATATATTCTAGAAAATTATATATATTATTTATTGTCTAGCTTGAAGATATTATTAGGCCTTGTATTAATTCCTAGACCATTCATTATTTATAGTTTACACGTGATGATGTTGTTCGGTTGAACGATATGCTAAGATTTATATTATTGATAGTCCATCTTTGAGGACATTATTAGACTCGTTTATAATTATATATATTTCAGAAAACTATATACTATTGGTAGTCTATGCTTGAGGATATTATTGGACGCTTTTATATTTATATATTCCTGAAAACAATTTATTATTGATAGTCTATACTTGAGGACATTAGTGGACTCGTTTATAAATATATATTTCTGAAAACTAATTATTATTGATAGTCTATATTTGAGGACAATATCAGACTCGTTTATAATTATATATCCCTAGAAACCGTATATTATTGATAGCCTATGTTTAAGGATAATAATAGACTCGTTTATAATTATACGTTCCTGATATTATATACTATAGACTATGCTTAATGATGTTATTTAGTTGATTGATTGCCTAAGATGTATATAGGCGTGTCTATTGATGTGTATGTGTGCATAGTGATTGTGTCCGGGTCAAATATATTATTTGGGTTTAACCCGTGGTGGGGAGGCCCGTGTTGCATAATCATCATTTAGACGGGTCAAATATATTACTAGAATCCTTGACTTCGTGTCTCGTGATTCGTGGTGGGGAGGCCCGTCGTTTGCTAAACCATGATCGGGTCAAATATGTTATACAAGTTTTAACTCGTGATGGGGAGGCCCGTATCACGTGTTTAGGTTTGTTACGCTGTGACCGACTCAAATATAGTACTTGGGTTTGACTCGTGGTGGGGAGGCTCGTGTCACATGCTTATGTCTTACCCCGTCTGGGTCAAATATATTACTAGAGTTTTGACTCGTGGTGAGGAGGCCTATGAATGCGTGTTCGACTGAGAATAAATTATTTGGTAATTATTTATTTAATTGCTTATTAATTCCTCTATTGTTTGATATCAATAACTTTTAGAATAAATTATTAATGTTGTTTACTAAAACGTGAACTCACTCAGCTAAAGCTGACTTTGTATGTATCTTAGTTTGACTATCAGGATAACGAGTGGAGTTTACCGCTTGGACGTGCTGGAGACTACTAGGACGGTTGAAGGCATTTCTAGTCGAGGACTTTTAAATAAAACGAACATTTTATTTATATTTGATTTTTGGGCACATGTCCCCGGTTTTAGGGTTTTTGATACTTATTATTTTCTGCTGCTTATTACTCTAAACTGGTTTTAATAAAATGAACTAGCTTTGGTTTTAAAATTTTGAGAATTTTGGGTATAATTACCAACTGTAGGATTCCCGGGTTTCAGGGTCTTACAAAATTATACATATTATTTTATAGGCTGGACAATAATAAGAAATATTTAGAGAATTTTTTTATAAATCATCTTGTTTAAAAGAAAACATGTAAAATTTTATAATCATCAAAGGATCAAAATATTGAGATAAATATTCATGCTTTTTCTTGAAAAATAACTAGGTTTGATCCAAGATTTAGAAAAATCAAAGTGTTTATCTTGGATATCCATGATCATAATGATTCTTAAAACCAAAACATAAAATTTTTATGATAAAAGTACCATGATCATGAAGAACAACTTATGAACAAGTATTAACATTCAAAGTAAAATCAAAACAAAATCTATAAGTTGCATTAAATGGTAAAGCTTAGTTGTTAGTACTCTTAAGCTTAAGAAAAAAATACATTGAGGTGTGAAAATGATGGAGGATTAGTCCTCTTTTTATAGTAAAATTGTAGAATTGTTATGTTTATGGAATTTAATCATGTTTAATATAATTAAAAACCAAAAGTAAAATGGTTAAAAGGTTTTTAAAGTGTTTTAACACTTTTAATAAATTTATTTAATTAAAACATTCATTAATTTATTTTTATAAGTTAAAAAAAACATATGAAAAGATGGTAATAATAATAATAGTCCAAAAATAATTCTAGTGATTTGCATGGGAAAAGTTCATGAATAAATTATCTTGATTATGAATGTTTTAAATGAGCATGCAACACTATAAGGGTGGTGAAAAATATAATTGCATGAAATGATCACATAAAATACATGAAACGAAAATTCAGATTAATTAATAACATTATAAAAAATATATTTAAATAAAAACCAAACCGAAAATTTAAAACGGTTGGGTTTTGGGGTTTGAAAATTAACGAATGTTACAGGAGTCACAACTTTCAGAAATTTCATCCTGAAATTAAAATAAAAATAAATTTTTAAAAGACAAAAACTAGCACAAGAAGTTGTTAAAAGTATTAACAATTTTATATATGCATAATTAAGTAAAATGAATAACAACGATCTTTGAATGGCCCTAAAGACGCCACGAATGACAAATATGACAATAACACTTATATATAGGATGTACCAGCGGCGTATCCATCACGTCGTTCTCATACTGCATTTGTCACGTTTTTCCAAAATCATTCCAGTATCGAGTTATTGCACACAACCGTACTTATTATGTCTTCCATGCGAGGACTTGGATAATTACGTGTCGACCATAATTACCTTTATCGACGGATGGTCCACATAACCCGTCCCATTGTGTGGGTTTTAAGATAAAATAAATATTTATGTGAAAACTTTTAAATCGAGATTAATAAACTATAAGGATTAAAAATAACAAAACAAGTCCTTGAGGTCAAGGATAAGTAAAAATATTAGGTCAAAATAAAAGCAACCCTTGAAGTTTAAACGAATAAACAATGTTATTGAAGTTTTAAACGAAATAAGAGAGATTCTATAGTAACTTAGAATAATAAGAATAATGAATGAAAACGTTAAAGTTATGAGCATCAACATAATTAAACGAAACATTGGAGTCGAGAATAACATGGTAAATAAATATAACATCGAACTAAAAAAATATAAACGCGTAAGTCGATAAAGCATTGGGTTCGAGAATAAGATAGATAAACAAAACTTTAATATTAAAATATCAGGATGGAGTAAGTTCTTGGAGTCAATAATGGCTCGTTAATCAAATAAAAATTTCCAATAAAATAACAATATGAATAAAAGCAACCTTGAGATTAGGAAGAACAAAGTAAATAATTGAAAGCTCGAGATCAAAGTAAGCATTGGTCTCAAATTGATGAATCATTGGGATCAAAATAAATAATCGAAACTTCGAGATCAAAGTAAAACATTAGTCTCAAATTGATGAAACAGTGAGATTAAGAATAAAAAAGTAATTCGATGAAACATTAACCAAACATATAATAAAAACAATTCATGTAAAAAAATACTTATAAACTCAACATGTACATGTGACTTCAATTAGGTAGCTATAAACATAGCCCCCATTTTAAGTAAACGAATTCGCTTAGAGGTAACCGGTCATAGATATTCATATGGTTTTTATTAGGTAACTATGCACATAAACATGTTTATAGTCCCAATTTCCACTAAATGATTGCGTTTATGGGAAATCGGTTATAGATCGTGTGAATGAAATAACAAATGTAGATTCAAAAATGCAACTATAAATGATAAATGAAAATAGCTCACATATCAAAAAATAACCAAACTCAAGATGAACTTCGTAATCAACCTTCGAAAGACTTCGATATATAAATTATTTCGATTATGTCCAAATAGAATAGTATATATATATATATAATATACCACTAATGGGCAAATTAAGACGCTTCTTTTAAGTAATTTACAACCCTTTAATGCATGAGGTACAACATTCAAGAGGCACAACAATGTCATTGTAACACTAAAAATCAATGCATTTTAAATTCTTCAAAATAATTACAATTTTAATCCCTTAAAGTACCAAAATGTAAGACCCCGAATCCCGGGAATCCTACAGTTGGTAATCACATCCACAAATTCACAAAAATTTAAAACCAAACGATTCTTTTTATTTAAAACAAGTTCAGAATAAATAACAGCGGAAAAGTTTAAGTATTAAAAATCCCAAAACACGGGTACAGGTGTCCAAAATCAATTGTAAATAAAATATTCGTTTTACTTGAAATCTTCATCTTATTAAAATCGTTTCAGAGTAGTAAACAGCGGAATAGATAACATCAAAATTCCCAAAACCAGGGAAAGTGCCCAAAAATCAAAAGTTAAATACTTATGGTAAAAATTTAAAAGAAACAGTTTGCGTTATTAATTCTTCGACTAGATGTGCCTTCAATCGTCCGAGTAGTCTCTAGCACGTCCAAGCGGAAATCTCTAATCCTCAACCTGAAAGTCAATCTAACATACACACAAATTCAGCTTGAGCTGAGTTAGTTCAAGTTTTCATAAACAATAATTCATACTTTATTTCAAAGCTATAGTTATAAACAATAGAGAAGGTATAAATAAAATAAATTATATATAATTCACCAAGTAATACAATCATCGTCGAACACACGTACACGGGCCTCTTCACCATGAGTCAAGACTCGAGTAATATATTTGACCCGGACGCGATAAGACCTAAGCATGTGACACGAGCCTCCTCACCCCGGGTCATCCCCAAGTAATATATTTAACTTGGTCACAGTTTAATAAAACAAAATCACGTAACACGAGCCTCCTCACCCCGGGTCATCCCCAAGTAATATATTTGACTCGGTCGCGGTTTAACATCCAAACACGTGATACGGGCCTCCTCACCCCGGGTCTTCCCCAAGTAATATATTTGACCCGACCACGGTTCATAATACGGCGGGCCTCCTCACCCCGGGTCTTCCGCAAGTAATATATTTGACCCAACCGCGTCAATATTAACATTCAGGGCCGAGAAAACGTACAACCCAAACACGTAACATTCAGCGCATGCAAACACAAAGTAGGCATACGCAACATTTAGTAGTCGAGACGACTACAAACATTCAGGGTCGAGCAAACGTACAACCCAAACACGTAACATTCGGCGCGTGCAACACAAGGTAGGCATACGCAACATTCAGTAGTCGAAACAACTACAAACATTCAGGGTCGAGCAAACGTACAACCCAAACACGTAACATTCGGCGCAAGCAACACAAGGTAGGCATACGCAACATTCAGTAGTCGAAACGACTACAACATCGCCAAATATAGGCCAAGCAATAATGTATATACATACATATATATATATATATATATATATATATTTAACATCCCAAGGCCTACCATTGCTAGCAAGCGTATTAAATTCGTTTAAAAACATTTCAAGAGTTTAAATATCAAAACGGCATTATAAAACATTCCAAGAGTTTAAATATAAAAACGAGATTATAAGACATTCCAAGAATTTAAATATAAAAACGGGATTATAAAACATTCCAAGAGTTTAAATATAAAAACGAGATTATAAAACATTCCAAGAGTTTAAACATAAAAACTGGATTATAAAACATTCCAAGAGTTTAAAATATAAAAACGAGATTATAAAACATTCCAAGAGTTTAAATATAAAAACTGGATTATAAAACATTTCAAGAGTTTAAAATATAATACGGGACACGAACAGTTAAGCCATCATCAACACTAAGTATTCGTACTTAGACATCTATATACATCCATATATTTATATCCCTATAAATACCGTCCAAATAATAACATCAGGGTCGAGCACACGTACAACCCAAACACGTAACATCTCATCCAAGTAATAACATCAGGGTCGAGCACACGTACAACCCAACACGTAACATCAGTGCATGCAAACACAAATAGGTCTACTCATATTCAATTACTGCCAAGTCTACCAACATCCTCGAGTCTAGACCATCAATAATGTATGTAACCTTAAGGACACAAGACCATGAACGAGTCTAAAATATCCTAAGGCATATAAAATAATTCAAATATAGCTTTCAAAATGCACCATCACGAGTGAGACCATGTAAAACTATTCAATTCACTGTAACGAGTAAAATCGTTTAAAATTGTATTTCGGTGTGTATGCTAGCCCAAAACGTAAAAGAGTAAAAAGGGCATCATGAACTCACCTGAATCAATCGAACACCTGCAACGAGCAAGGAAATCCCTAAGTGCACAATCATAAGCAAGGGCCTGTAAATTATACACAACGCGTTACTAAACTAGACTGTAAGAACACTCTAGCCTAATGGGCCGTTCAGGCCCAACACTTTGGCCCAAGGCCCAACACTTGGCCCAAGGCCCAACCACTTGGCCCAAGGCCCAACACTTTGGCCCAAGGCCCAACACTTTAGCCCAAGGCCCAACACTTGGCCCAAGGCCCAACAACTTGGCCTAAGGCCCAACGATAATCAAATCGGGTCGAATGGGCGCGAAATAAACCTTAAAACCATTTGTTAAACGAATCAGCCCCGAATGGACCAAATTCCATTTTAAATCTTTTCATTCATCAAGATTATGTCACCCGAGTTGATAGGGTTGACGGTTCCTTTTTACAACTCTTACTTTAACGTTTAAACGAAAATTGGCGCACCGCCGACTCGATTGACGAAGCACTAACCACAACAGCCCCGTGCATCAAAAATTTAATTTTCCCACAGCCCTTAAACCCCCCTAGGGCTATACAAACTGATTCGGTCGGTCATCCGATCGTTTAACGCATCAAACTCAACAATTGCCAATCCTACACCCGATAAACCCTAGTTTTCGAACTAAAATCGATTGACCGACCTAAACCCCTCCATTGGCCATGAAATTTTAGTATGTTGTAACTGACATATCTAAGAATATGACGGAGCATGAACTTCAATTATAACAGCCCCGAAATTTGCGAGAAAGGGCAGCCACCGGTTAAGCCTAAACGAACTTATCGATCAATAACGAATATAACATGTAGATTTTAGCATGCAAAGATGTATTTTATTACATAGGAAAACTATGGAATTAAATTATTAAATTTTTACCAGTGTTGCATAAATATCTTAAGTTTATGAAAAAATATTTTTATTATATTTTTCTAGTGGACACAAAAATCATAAAAATTCTTCCAACACAGAAAGGTATGTGCAGCTATTTCAGCTGCGCAACAAAATGGTTTTATTTTTATAAAATTCATTACTCCGCCAAATTAAACGATTCCAATTGGGTTTGATTCCTAACTCAAAATATTAACTTCCAGAAGTGGAACCAACCAATTTAGACTTTTCGAAAAAAGGTTTTGATGTCGGGAAGACGGACCAGAATCCGTCGTCCCGCATCAGGTTTGACACTCGATTTTATAAATTCATAAAAACTATTCAAATCTCGTCCAAAAATTACGTATTATACATTTCTGGAAACTAGACTCAAAGTAGAACATCATGGAATCAAGAATCGATAAAAAACAGTGGATTAACATCGCGTTACAGACCCTACAATAAACGTATACGAATCTGTCAGCAAGCTGTTATCATCAAAACTCAATCTTAACGACCAATAAGCGCGTTAATATGATCAATTAAAGTGTAAAAGACATGGGGAATCATATAACCGACCTTGAATTGAAGTTTTCATGGCTGAAACTTGGCTGGGCAGAAGAAAAACGAGCAGGGGGGTCCAGGTCCGACGACTGCAAATAGGTTTAGGGTTAGAGTTTTCTTTTGTTTTATGATATAAAATAGTTACATCCAAGTCACTCCAAATTGAAGTATGTAGCAACTTGAGTGGAAAGTTAAGTGAGAACGTTTACGAGGTTTGCAAGGAGCTCCTGGGAGAATGCCGGGTCAAGCCCGATAAATATACAAACTCTTCAACGTGCATGCCGATAAACGAAAATGTCGGGTGCTACATACTAGTATAATACTTTAAGCCGTAAGAGGGAATGTTTTGGGAAAAAAGGATGGACAAACGGACTTTTAAAACGAATTACAAGGCTTTAAATTAGAAAGATGAAACCCCGGCTTTTTGACAAACATTTATAAACGATCGAGCCGATTAACGAAATTTACGGGCGTTACACAAAATTGGTCCTTCATCTTTTACTAATGTATTCTTTAATTTTCAATTTTTAAATGTTCATAACTTTTTCATAAGTTAATATTATTTAAAATAAATGGCATCATAAAAATGAGCATTTTATTAATTTTAATTTGAGTATGATATTGTTATAGTTTACGAAGTAAAAAAAAACATTTTATGCAGAACTATTTGTGGTTCGATTTTGATGGTTTTAAATTAAACCATGAGCCAACTTTACGCATTTTTTTGTCGCCAAAAATCGAAACTGAACTGTTTAAAATTAAAACTCAACTAAGTTGAACCATTATCAATTATTAGGTTTCGATATAGTTTGTACTTCGATAATAAATTGAGTTTAAAATAAGAATTATTAATCTGTTTATACCTTCACTTCAAACTAAGCACCAAACAATACATTACTTAAGAGAATCATAATATGAACAACGATAACTTTGGTCTCATAAATGATAAACCTTATTAGAATAAATAAATGGCGAAATCATAACAAAATCAAATATTACAAAAAAAATCATACTGAAAATTGGATTAAATTAAAGTTGTAAAAGACAACTTTACTCTTATTAAATAAAGCTTTGTTTAACTATATTTTAACTATATCTAATATATATTATTAAACATATCTAATACAAATAAGTAAATAATTAACATTTCTATATGTACGGTCAGCTACAGTTTCAACCGTGAAATCAAACTAATAAACGGTCTGACAGTTTTAAACAGAATAATGAACACTCAAAAATTTGTTACATGATAACCAAAATTTGTGTTTCCCGCTGCATCGCGCGGGCACCCTTCTAGTATATATATATATACATATAAGAGAAGAAGAAAGAAAGAAAAACAAAACAAAGCTTCAGATGCATGTCTTCTCGAAGATGGGCTTGTGGTTCGAAAGTTATTGTGGCCGATTTTTTTAATCAAAACTCTTTGGTGTTGAAAATAGGGGAAAAATGATTTCTGAGACTCGTTCAAGTTTGTGAAACTGGATTGTAAAAACGAGATATTTTTCTAACTCAAGGAAAATTATGATAATAATAATTTGCATGATAAAAAAATATAATTAGCTAGTGCTAAAGCTTTGTAAAACTTTTAGTGTAAAAGATTTTTTGTTGGGTGGCGTCCTACGAAAACATTACGGAGGATCGTCAAGTGAAATGACTCGTTGATAAATAGCCTCAAAAGGCTTCAGACTTGTTTGAAGCAAGATATATTATTTTATTTTAAAGATTTTATTTGAGTAATAATAATAATAATAATAAATACAATAATAATAATAACAACAACAACAACAACAACAATAATAATAATAATAATAAACTATTCGAGTTGGCCTATAGTTATTTTTGAAGAAATCAACTTGAATATATTTCGTATAAAAAAATACATTGTGAATATATGAACATATATTTATTAATTGACTATTTTAAAATAATCAAGATTTGAAATTTCTGTAAAAAGGTGTTTACAAAAGAAATTAATATGGAAAAGTATGCATGTAAAATATATTTATTTATTTATAAAAAAATATTGGTATGTTTGATGAGTTTGAAGATGCTATGTATTTGTGCCGAAAAACGAACAAACTTTAAGCAGGGTAAGGTATTGCATGGTGAAAACAAGTTAGGCCTTTCTACGTATTGCGGGTGTGCTCATGTTACTACAATGATAGCAAACTGGAAGCACGGGTATACGGTAAGGCATATGGCTAGGATAAATGTTTGGGTAACAGGTCGTGGGAATAGATGGGTAGTTCTAAGTATGTATAGGTTCTTGGCAAGAGGTGGTGGCTGAATCTACCACAATTTTGTGTATTTCGGCATTGCGGTAGCAGGGTGATTGAATTACACGTGTTTCACAAATGGTGTTTTCCCGTATAAGGCTTTTGTTGGGTTAGGTTTTAGTGTCTAAGAGTTGTGTTGGCTTTTGATTGGTTGAGGCATAGTTTTGATGTTTTGAATGTATTGTTAAGGTTCGCATAGGTTTTGATGAATTTTAAGTTGACATTTTACGGGTTGAGTTTCAAGTGCGACACTTACACTGTATTCTTGAGTATTTTATTTAAGGGTTTGAAAAAAAAAAGATAAGAAAATTTTTCTTATTTCATTCTTGAGATTTTTTGTTAAAATAAAAGAAAGAGAATGGAAAGAAAAATTAGGCATTTTTTCTTGCAAAACTTTCTTGCCAAATATGGCCGGAATGTGAAGGAAAGTTTATATATTACTAATTTACCTATCTTTTCCTTTCCTATCTAACTCAAGAATGAGGGCGTAATTGTAAAGTTATAATTTTTTTCCTATCTTTTCCTTCATATCTAACTCAAGAATGTAATTAACATTTTCTTTTCTTTTATTTTATTTTAACTCAAGAATGTCTTTTAAGTATATAATTTCTTTCCCTATCTTCCCTTATCCAATGTTATCATTTCTTTTCCTTGTATTTTAAACCCGGGAATGCAGTGTTAGGAAATGAAAAGATATTCTATGAAGCATGGAGGATTCGTGTGACATAGGACCCAAATCTGAAATTAGTATTAACAACCAAAAGAAACATTACAAGAAAGATTCCTAAAATCGAAATCCATCTATATAAATCATAAAAATAAATAAATAAATAAAATCGCATTAAACAAAATGTGAAATCGAAACTGATTCATGAGCTGTCATGAGTTCCCGCATTTCAATAATAATCTCATAAATGTAACCATGTAGAAAATATATAAATTTTGAAATATGAATATCCAGAACCACCAAGGATTTAATACAAACTTAACCGAATTGAAAATCGAGTATTTAGGTGCCACCATAACTTTTCGAAGATTCAATCAAAACCATAAGAATATATATATATATATATATATATATATATATATATCAAAATATACACATACACACACAAATAACAAAAATGAATTGAAAATCGACTATTCATGCATCACCATGACTTTTCGAATTTTAATTCTAAACCATAGTAGTAAATGAATATATAACGCAAACAATTAAATCTCGAATTCATATATCACTATGACTTTTCGAATTTTCAATTTTAAATCATAATAGTAAATGAATATATATAGAAAACGAATTGAAGTTCGACGATTCATGTACCACCATGACTTTTTGAATTTTCAATTCAATCCATAAGAATAATTGATTATATACGAATAACAGAAATGAATTAAAAATAAATTATTCACATATCCTAATGACTTGTCAAAATCACAATATAAATAATTGAGTCTTTGGAATTACATGTTGTATGAACCATCATAACTTGTATGTTCCAACAAAAATCAAAAATGCATAATCAAATCGAACTAAAAGTTGGGTATTCGTGTATCACCATGACTTGACCAACTTTCAGTTAAAACACACAAATCAAAATGCGTAATCAAATCGAACCAAAAGTTGGGTATTCGTGTATCACCACGACTTGTCAAACATTTAGTTAAAACAAATTGTAAAACATTGAGGGTCAAAGTCACACGTTGCATGAACCACCATGACTTGTATGATATCCTTAGGAGTGTAACAGTATTCTTTTCACAAAGAGATCATGTTCACGTTTGAAAGTATAAAGTTGTCATTCGTATGTCGTTTGGTGTGGTATGTTTTCACCTAATAGGTTTCATGCCTTTCCGAACTCTCCAGGTAAGCAACCGAGTCCCGCATTTGATTGGGATTTATGCGCATTGTTTATCATTAGGTTTCAAGAAGCTTGGTGTCAAGAGTTCAGAAAACAAGCACGTCCCTTTTCCAGTTACTACATACCTGCCATGTAAAACCATCTTTAAGAAGAAGAAATATCGAAAACCGAAAATCGATTGTTGCAAATGTTTGTAAATCTTCGTTTTAGGCATAAGCGTTGGACTTGTGTGTGTGCTTGTGTATATGAGGCGTAAATGAATCAACAATAATAATAAAATAATAGGCAAGTGCATTGAACAATCACATAAGGCCCACATAATTTCTAATCATGCAACCCTAAACAAATAATAAGCTATAACCAACTAGAGCACTACGTCTAATGTCCTTTCTTATAGTCACGACTCAGATACCAATCTGTAACACCTTGGCTTGAGCGGAAATGCCAGAGTGTGATGTAAAGATTGTTCAAAACACATGTGACACTATTAAGTGACAATATTATCATTAATTTATTCATACTTCAAGTACACAAGTACAAAGCAAGAAATTACATTTAATAAAAAAAAATTCAAATCATCTTGTCCAATTATTTTTGTAACCTAAGCCTAGTGTCTTCATCAAGCTTCAACCTCTAATAATCGTACTTGTAGCATGTATATAAAATAAAGTCAACTAACAAGTAGTTGGTGAGAATCACACAAGTTTGATATATACGTAAAAGAAAATCATACAATTCTATGAACAAGTGTAAATCGCAAGTAAGGTCCTTTACAGTTAGTAACATCCAACTTACTCAGATAATCGCAAACAATATCCTTTCCGGTTGGTAACAACCAACGTACTCGGATCGGGGTCCATTTACCACTCATAGCACGACAAACCTGAGTGCAAAGGGGGCGTATGTTGTAACGCCCGTAAATTTCGTTAATCGGCTCGATCGTTTATAAATGTTTGTTTAAAATCCATGGTTTCGTCTTTCTAAATTAGAGACTTGTAATATGTTTTAAAAGTCCAATCCATCCTTTTGCTCGCGACATCACCTCTTAAAACTTAAAGTGTTAGATTAGTATGTAGCACCCGGCATTTTCGTTTAACGACACGCATGTTGTAGAGTTTGTATATTTATCGGATTTGACCCGGCATTCCTCGGGGACCTCTTTGTCTTTCTTGTAGCCTATTTGTTTAACCTTTGATCCAAGACATCACAATTCATAAGTTGGAGGACCTAGATGTAAAATGTTTATAACCTAAAACCCTAAGCCCCCCCCCCCCATATTCTGATTCGGCAGCAGCATAGCAGGGATTCTCCTCGATTTCCATGCAGTTCCAGCAGCTCTCCAGCCCTCCCGAGTCTAATTAAAGGTCGGTTCTATCATAATATAACTCTTTTCCACCATTAAAACCTTTGTTGAACATGTTAGGGTTGAGTTTTGATTATAACAAATTCTGACAAATTCGTACTCGTTTATTGTAGGGCCTGTAACTCAATGATAATCCATTGTTTTTGATCGATTCTTGTTTCCATGATGTTCTACTTTGAGTCTAGTTTCCAGAAAGGTATAATACGTAATATTTGGACGAGATTTGAATACTTTTTATGATTTTATAAAATTGAGTGTCAAAGCTGATGCGGGACGACGGATTCTGGTCTGTCTTCCCGACATCATAACCTTTTTTCGACAAGTCTAAATTAGTTGGTTCCACTTCTGGAAGTTAATATTTTCAGTTATGAACCAAACCCAATTGGAATCGTTTAATTTGGCTGGGTAATGAATTTTATAAAAATAAAACTATTTTGTTGCGTAGCTGAAATAGCTGCACATACCTTTCTGTGTTGGAAGAATTTTTATGGTTTTTGTGTCCACTAGAAAAATATAATAAAAATATTTTTTCATAAACTTAAGATATTTATGCAACACTGGTAAAAATTTAATAATTTAATTCCATGTTTTTCCTATGTAATAAAATACATCTTTGCATGCTAAAATCTGCATGTTATATTGGTATTGATCGATAAGTTCGTTTTAGGCTTAACCGGTTGGGCATTGGGCAAAGTGGTTGGGCCTTGGGCCAAGTTGTTGGGCCTTGGGCCAAAGTGTTGGGCTTGGGCGGCCCATTAGGCAAGTGTGTCCTTGCGGTTTAGTTTAGTAACGCGTTGTTGTAACATCCCGAAATTTCCAAGTAATATTAATTATATTACTTAATATTAGAGAGAAAGTTTACCCGGGTTATTAGGAAATAAATAATAGAATATGAGTTGGTATGGGTCGGGCTAGTGTTGGGTAATGGATGTGGGTTGTGGACGTGGATTAATTGAGATGGGTTAAATAAGAATGGGATTTCAGGGATATAAATACCCCCAAAATCATAAAAATATCTTCTTTTTACATCTACTTCTTCACACACTCAAAACACACACATTCTAACCGATCAAGATTCGAAGCCGAGACCCGAGATTTTGTTGATAGATCTGAGTTGGTAAGGTAAGAACAAATCCAACAAAGCTAATATTACTGAAAATGGTTAGGATTGGATGGGTTAACCGGACCCGAAACCCAAACTGCCCAAATCGGACCCCTAAAACGTCGATTTTAGGCCGATTTGATGGTTGGGATTTGTAGGCGCCGATCATACGATTCCGTGGGTACCAAAATCGAGTTATTTGGCTAAGAAACGAAGGATTTATGGGCAAACAGATCTACAGCGCGATAACTTCGCCTGCAAGATTAAGTTCGCCTGATGAACTTCGCCTTCAAGCGTAACTTCGCCTTCAAGCGTAACTTCGCCTAAGGATAACTTCGCCTACGGCCAAGTTCGCCTAAGGATAACTTCGCCTACGGCCAAGTTCGCCTAAGGATAACTTCGCCTGAAGCCAAGTTCGCCCGAGGTTTAACTTCGCCTGAAGCCAAGTTCGCCCGAGGTTTAACTTCGCCTGAAGCCAAGTTCGCCCGAGGTTTAACTTCGCCTAAAGCCAAGTTCGCCCGAGGTTTAACTTCGCCTAAAGCTAAGTTTGCCTGAGGTTTAACTTCGCCTGAAGCCAAGTTCGCCCGAGGGTTAACTTCGCCTAAAGCCAAGTTTGATTAGAAAATAAATTATCAAGCGATAAGTTAAAGTAAGCTAATACTAGGCCACCAGATTAGATCAGACGAGTATTGATACGTGTAACTTGTACAGTCAGCCGAGCTCAGGTAGAGAAGGGATTTACAGCTATCAGAAGAAAGAAGCAGAGTTCAGGTGAGTTTCTAGCCCCATTTATGTGTTATGTTTTCGGGGCTGTGTGCATACTCAATATGTTTGTTAATACGCTTATCCTAAGAGATAAGTGTATGCCTTATGTGAATGATATGATATGTATGAATGATTGCTTGATGGTACGTGAACGATCTTCGGATATTGCACGTACTGTCAGGTTGTAACGCTATGTGTAAGGTAAGTATGATATGTATGTTTATGTGTATGAATGTGATAAAGATAATAAAAGAAAGAAATGATAATGTATGGTTACGAAAAGGGTACCGAGCCCTAATAATACTCGAGGTATGATGTATGGTTGTATGGTTACGAAAAGGGTACCGAGCCCTAATAATACTCGAGGTATGATGTATGGTTGTATGGTTACGAAAAGGGTACCGAGCCCTAATAATACTCGAGGTATGATGTATGGTTGTATGGTTACGAAAAGGGTACCGAGCCCTAATAATACTCGAGGTATGATGTATGGTTGTATGGTTACGAAAAGGGTACCGAGCCCTAATAATACTCGAGGTATGATGTATGGTTGTATGGTTACGAAAAGGGTACCGAGCCCTAATAATACTCGAGGTATGATGTATGGTTGTATGGTAACGAAGAGGGAATCGAACCCTACTAATATTCGAGAACTAGGGAACCGAACCCTACTAATATTCGAGGAAGAAGGGTACCGAGCCCTAATAATACTCGAGGAAAGAGGGTACCGAGCCCTAATAATACTCGAGGAAAGAGGGTACCGAGCCCTAATAATACTCGAGGAAGGAGGGTACCGAGCCCTAATAATACTCGAGGAAGGAGGGTACCGAGCCCTAATAATACTCGAGGAAGGAGGGTACCGAGCCCTAATAATACTCGAGGAAGGAGGGTACCGAGCCCTAATAATACTCGAGGAAGGAGGGTACCGAGCCCTAATAATACTCGAGGAAAGAGGGTACCGAGCCCTAATAATACTCGAGGAAAGAGGGTACCGAGCCCTAATAATACTCGAGGAATGTAGGGCGTAATGCTCTTTATAACGTAAGATATGAAAGTAAGATAATACAAAAGAAAGTAAGAAAGTATGAATGTAAGAATGAAAGAATATAACGTTATGTGAATGGTATGATTATGTGATTATCTAGAAATCACTCAGCGTAGCTGACTTTTAGTATGCACGCAGGTGAGTAGGATGAGACAGCTGGCTTGAGTGGAGGACACATGGCAGAAGACTAAAGCCTGGCATCTGAAGATCTGATATGTTTTATAAGTTATGTTTTGATTTTGAAAGACAAGAGGAATGTTTTAAGACATGATTATGAATTGATATGTAATGTTTTATGAAAGTTTTATATTCCGCGTAAAGATTTTAATTAACTCTGATATTTAGAACTGTGTTTATGAGTAAATCCAACACGAAAGTAGGGTTACCGGTGACGGGGCCTTACAGTTGTGTATAATTTACAGGCCCTTGCTTGTGATTGTGCACTTAGGGATTTCCTAGCTCATTGCAGGTGTTCGATTGATTCAGGTGAGTTCATGATACCCCTTTTTACTTTTTTTACGTTTTGGGCTAGCATACACACCGAAATCTAATTTTATACGATTTTACCCGTTACAACTATTTGAATGGTACTACATGGTCTCACACCTGATGGTGCATTTTGAAAGTTATATTGAATTATTTTATATGCTTTAGGATATTTAAGACTCGCTTATGGTCTTGTATCCTTTAAGGTTACGTACATTATTAATGGTCTAGACTCGAGGATGTTAGTAGACTTGGTAGTAATTGAATATGAGTAGACCTATTTACTTGAATATGAGTAGACCTATTTACTTAGTTTCCGTATGTAGGAATATATATGTATGTATATATGGAGGTATGTATGTACGTATGAGGATGTGTTACCTTATAGCCTACGATTGTGTAATGATATTTAGTTCCTCGTGACTAAGAATGATGTATGTAGGCTTATTGATGTGTGTGTGCATGGTGATTCACGGCTGGGTCAAATATATTACTCGGGTTGTACCCATGGTGGAGAGGCCCGTGTGACGTGATCATCATTTTGGCGGGTCAAATATATTACATGGGTTTTAAAATCCCGTGGTGAAGAGGCCCGTTGATGTTGAGCCGTGATCGGGTCAAATATATTACTTGGGGAAGACCCGGGGTGAGGAGGCCCGTATTACGTGCTTGGATGTATGAGCTGGGATCGGGTCAAATATATTACTCGGGTTGCACCCGTGGTGAAGAGGTCCGTACCCCGTGCTTGGATGTATGAGCCGAGATCGGGTCAAATATATTACTCGGGTTGTACCCGTGGTGGAGAGGCCCGTATCTCGTGCTCGGATGTATAAGCTGTGACCGAGTCAAATATATTACTCGGTTTTGACTCGTGGTGGAAAGGCTCGTGTCACATGCTTAGGTCTTACCGCGTCCGGGTCAAATATATTACTCGAGTCTTGACTCGTGGTGGAGAGGCCCGTGTACGTGTGTTCGACGATGATTGTATTACTTGGTGAATTATATATAATTTATTTTATTTATACCTTCTCTATTGTTTATAACTATAGCTTTGAAATAAAGTATGAATTATTGTTTATGAAAACTTGAACTAACTCAGCTCAAGCTGACTTTGTGTGTATGTTAGATTGACTTTCAGGTTGAGGATTAGAGATTTCCGCTTGGACGTGCTAGAGACTACTCGGACAGTTGAAGGCACATCTAGTCGAAGAATTAATAACGCAAACTGTTTCTTTTAAATTATTACCATAAGTATTTAAATTTTAATTTTGGTCACTTTCCCTGGTTTTGGGAATTTTGATGTTATCTATTCTGTTGTTTACTACTCTGAAACGATTTTAATGAGATGAAGATTTCAAATAAAACGAATATTTTATTTACAATTGATTTTGGACACCTGTACCCGTGTTTTGGGATTTTTAATACTTAAACTTTTCCGCTGTTATTTACTCTGAACTTGTTTTAAATACAAAGAATCGTTTAGTTTTAAATTTTTGTGAATTTGTGGATGTGATTACCAACTGTAGGATTCTCGGGATTCGGGGTCTTACATATGTTCATACTTATCACTCAAAATTGAAGTTGAAATTGAAGCAAGTAGTCAAGTAAACACCCAAGTCCATATATGAATTGTAGTTTAAAAATGAATTACAAAGTAAATGCTTTGAATAGGATATGCATGCTACCCCTAAAATGTAAAAAAAAAACATTTAAAAAGGAGGTGTGAGAAACTCACCTTGAAAATGAGAATGATAGTTTGAACGAGTTGAATAAATGATGTGGAGAATCACAGTGGATTATGCTAAACAAGTAAATATGTATGCTAGATTTTAACGAGTCTAAACGGAAACGAAACTTATGACAAATGGACTTAAAGATGTTTTGTTAAAATTGAGTTTAACTAAAATGAATTAAAGTTTATATAAATCATTTGATATTTATTAGTTGAATAATGATTGTAAATGTATAATTATATCTTATTAATATTAGATTAAATAACAAGATTAAAAAACAATTTATAATTAAATGTTTTGTTTTATTTTAGTAACATAATAAATTAATTTACTAATTAATTAGTTTAAAGGCTTTTCATAATTTATTTTAGAGAAATTGTACATATTATTTTATAGGCTTGACAATATTCATGCTTGTTCATGCAGAATAACTAGGTCTGATCCAATATTTAGAAAAATCAAAGTGCTTATCTTGGATATCCGTGATCATAACGACTCTTAAAACCAAAATATAAGATTTTTATCATAAAAGTACCATGATCATGAAGAACAACTTATGAACAAGTTTGAACATTAAAAGTAAAATCAAAACTAAAACTATAAAATGTATGAAATGGTAAAACTTACTTGTTAGTGCTCTTAAGCATAATAAAAGAATGTATTGAGGTTTGAAAATGATGGAGGACTAGTCCTATTTAGTGAAATTGTAGAGTTATGTTTATAGAATTTATAGAATTTAATCATGGTTAATATAATTAAAAACAGAAAATTAAAATGTTTTCAAATTGTTTAACTCTTTTAATAAATTTATTTAATTAAAACATTCATTGGTTTATTTTTATTAGTTAGAAAAACAATATATGAAAAAGATGGTAATAATAATATTCCAAGAATAATTCTAATTATTTACATGGGAAAAATTCATGAATAAATTATCCTGATTATGAATGTTTTAAATGAGCATGAATACTATAAGGGTGTTGAAAAATATAATTACATGGAATGATCACATAAAATTCATGAAACGAAAATTCAAATTAATTAATAACATTATTATATATATATATATAATATATATATATATATATAATATAACATTATATATATATATATATATATATATATATATATAGGGGATGGTTCATGCGAGAAGTCAAGTTACAGGTGAGAAGTGCGAGAAATTAATATGGGTCACTCTAATTTTCAATCTTCCATCATTAAAAATATATGAAAAATGTATTAAAGTAACATAAATGTATTCTCTCTCTAATTAATATATATAATTAAACCACATGAGTTACATTTCTAACTAATATATTAATCTAATCACAATAACTAAAAGATTTAAAAAAATCAATAAATCCATAATACAATAAATTTATCTTTTTTACCTTGTCTCTTGAGTTCACCCTACACAAATATAATTTTTTCCTACACCTCTTCAAAATTTTCATACGCATCTTTAATTTTTTCATACACGTGTTAATTTATTTCCCACACATTTTCAGTTTCTTCATACCTAAGCTTTTCGTCCTACACATCTTCAATTGTTTCCTACACATATTCAATTTCTTCCTACACACATTAATTTTCTTATACACATCTTAATTTTTTTCCTACACATATTTTATTTTCTCATACATAAAATATTTTTTTCCTACACAACTACATTATCTTCAATTGTTTCCTACGCATATTCAGTTTCTTCCTACACAACATTAATTTTCTCAAACACATCTTAATTTTTTTCCTACACGTATTTAATTTTCTCATACACAACATATTTTTTTCCTACACATCTACATTCGTGGTACACTTTTTTTTGGTCCTACCTATCTTCAATTTTTCCCACACGTATTTAATTTCTTCCTAAACATCTTCAAATTTTTCCTACACATCTTTAATTTTCTAATACACATCTTATTTTTTTTCCTATGCATTTTCAATTTCTTCGTACATACTTTTTTCCGTCTTACAAGTATTCGAATTATTTTTTTATTATTTTTTTCAAAAGAGTAATCAATGATGAAGATCCTATTTTGCTTAAATTTTATAAATTAAAAGTTGTTTGTTGGTGAAAAAAGAACAAAATTAGAGCTTACACTAACATATAATGAAATAAATAAATTGTAACTTACAAATCATAACTTTTGGATATTTATGCTTTGAGCTTTTATTTAGGGATATATGAGATAAAGTAAATAATTAATTATTTATTCTACCTAAACTAACATTTTCATATTTATTTTAATGTCTTTCAAATTTTGTTAATTACAATAAATGCAATAATGTTTCAACCATTGATTAATAATCTAACGGTTGAGATCACTTCTTGCACTTCTCTCGCTATAAGAATCACTTTTGAAATAAACCTAATCCTATATATATATATATATATATATATATAAACCGAAATTTTAAAACGAGTCGGGTTTTCGGGTTTGAAAATTAACGAATGTTAGAAAACCTATTAGGCCAAAGCGTACCACACCATACGATCACAACATTAAGCTTTCAAACGTGACCATGTTCTCTTTGTGAAAAGAATATGGTTACACTCCTATGGATTTCATACAAGTCATGGTGGTTCATGCGACGTATGACTCCGACCCTAAATGTTTTACATTGTATTTTAACTGAAAGTCTGTCAAGCCATTGTGATATACGAATACCCTGCTTTCGGTTCGATTTGATTACACATTGTGATTATAGTGTTTTAACTAAAAGTTTTTCAAGTCATGGTGATACACGAATACCAAGCTTTCGATTTGATTTAATTATGCATTTTGATTTTTGTGTTGTGATATAAAAGTCATGGTGATACGTGAATAATCGAGTTTCAATTCATTTTCTTTATTTATATATTAAATTATTATTATGGTTTTGAAAGAAAATTCGAAAAATCATGGTGATACATGAATAGTCGAGTTTCAGTTCGTTTGCTTTATTATATTTTCATTTACTATTATTGTTTCGAATTGAAAATTAGAAAAGTCATAATGATGCATCAGTAGTTGATTTTCAATTTGTTTTATTTATTTGGATATATTCATTTATTCTTATGGTTTGAATTGGAAGTACGAAAAGTCATGGTGGTATATGAACACTCAATTTTCAATTCAATTTCACTATTTATATTATGTTTGTAATAAATCCAAGGTGGTTCATGGATATTTTTATTTCAAAATTCGATATATTTTGCATATGGTTTTTCAAAAATTTATGAAATTATTATTGAAATGCGAAAACTCATGATGGCTCATGGAAATTTCAATTTCAATTTTAAATTTTGTATCATGCCATTTATTTCTTTATTTATTTTTATGATTTATTTCAATTTTAGGAATATTTCATATAATGTTTCTTTTGGTTGGTAAGACGAATTACATATTTATGTCCCATGTCACGTGAATCATTCATGTTTCGCAGCATGTCTTTTCGTTTTCCTATGCGTTGCACCCGAAACTCAACCGGAAAATAACAACCCATATTATCAAGCAATTGGCCGACGTGATCCCGACCATGATAACCCAAAATTCATCAAACCCACACTAACCACAACAACAAGTTAAAACACCAAAAACTATGTCTAAACCAATCCAAACCCAACCCAACAAAAAGCCTTACACGAGAACACACCCTTTGCGTAACTTGTGTAAATCCCACCACCCTACTACCATACATGTCGAAATGATCCAAATTATGATAGTTTCAGCCACCACCTCTTGCCAAGAACCTATATATATACAACACCACCCATTTATTCCCACGACCTGTTCCAACCATTTATCCCAACCATGTGCCTTACCATATGCACGTGCTTCAAGTCTGCTATCATTATAACACCCCGACTTAAGTAGAAACGCCTGATTGTGGCGTACATATTGCTCAAAACACATGTGAAACTATTAAGTGACAATATTATCGTCAATTAATTTCAACATCAAGTACACAAGTTGTAACAAGAAATACATGATAATTATTAGAAACAATTAAACAACTTGTCCATTTATTGATATAACCTAAGTTCTAGTGTATTCTCCTGTAAGACCCTGAAACTCGAAAGTCAAACAGTTGGTCATCATAACCAAAATTTTTCGTAAATAAAAGTCAAAACAATTTCAATTTATTTAAAACCAGTCTAGAGTGACATGCAATGTAGAATAATCAAGTATCAAATCCCAAAACAGGGAAAGTATGCCCCAATATCAAATTCTTAAGTAATGTCAAAAACCGTTCCAATTTGTTAAAAACAAGTCTAAAGTTACATGCAGCGGAAAGCATTCAAGTATAAAACCTCAAAACCGAAAAACGTGCCCAAAATCAAATTCATAATTAAATACTTGAAATAAGAAAATGTTTGTTTGTTTTATTAATTTCTTCGACTAGATATGCCTTCAACCATCCGGGTAGTCTCGAGCATGTCCAAGCGGTAACTCCCAGCTTCTCAACCTGAAAATCAATCTAACATACATACAAAGTCAGCTTAAGCTGTGTGAGTTAATTTTTTTATAAGTGACATTTATAAATCAGTTTAAATTAATAAATATAAAAACTATGGAGAAAATCATAAGTAAATAAATAAGAAATTTTCCTTGGTCAAACACGCAACATGAGCCTCCTCACCCCAAGTCTTCCTCAAGTAATATATTTGACTCGGTCACGGTTTAAGAAAACATAATCACATAACACAAGCCTCCTCATACCGTGTCTTCCTCGAGTAATATATTTGACTCGGTCATGGTTCAACGAAATGGCGGGCCTCCTCACCCCAAGTCACGAGACGCGAAGTCAGGGACTCAAGTAATATATTTGGCCCGCGTTAACATAAACATGCAACACGGGCCACCTAACCCGGAGTCTTCCTCGAGTAATATATTTGGCCTGGTTACAGTTTATCAAAACATACACATCCATATACACACTTACATACATCTTAGCCAATCAATCCATCGAATAACATCATCACGTGTAAACTATGAATAATGGGTAGTCTAGAAATTAATACAAGGCCTAATAATATCTTCAAGCCTAGACTATAATTAATACTAGTAGTATACCCACACGATGTTGCGGTGATGATAACATGTTTAAACAGATTTTTAGTAGTTATAACCTTTTAAACATATGGTAGAATACGGTGTTTTCAAAATGAAAGTTTCTTTTTGTACGTTATAATTATTATACGAATCTTAAAAACCTAGTCTTATACTCATGTCATGGTAGTTTAAAAAAATGATCGAAACTCATTTTGCTGAGCATTTTGACCTGAACCAAATCTATTATGGTAGTCACGGTTATTTGGGAAATTTTTTGAAACCTTCATAAACGACCAAAGATTTAATGTTCACGCAGAGCCAAAATTGATATTTTCTTTAAATGACCTAAATTCATTTTTGCATATAATTGTTTTGACGCAAACCAAAACCTAATTTTTTTAAAAGATGATTCGAACTCGTTATGCTTATAACATGTTTTAACAAGAACCAAAGTTGATAGTTTTTTTTAATGTCCCGATCTCATTCATATTACCCGTCTTAATCTTGATATGAACAAAACTTTAAACTTTTTTATAATGACCAATACATACTTGGCTTACATCCTGTTATAACTCGAACACGTTTTGACCTATCAAAGTCCACGATCGTTAACCTGAAAAATTATTAAAAAAATGATCAAAAGTCATTTTGCTGGGCATTTTGACCTGAATCAAATCTACTATGGTAGTGACGGTTATTTGGGAAGTTTTTGAAACCTTCATAAACGACCAAAGATTTAATATCCAACCGAGCCAAAATTGATACTTTTTTTTAAATGACCTTAACTCATTTTCATATAATTGTTTTGACGTAAATCAAAACCATTTTTCTTAAGATGACTCGAACTCATGATGCTTATAAAATGTTTAACCATAACCAAAATTGTCAACTTTTTTTTAATGACTTGAACTCATTTTACTTATTTCCTGTTTTGTCCTGAACAAAATTTAAACCTTTTTTATAATGACATAAATTCATTTTGCTAACATCCTGTTATAACTTGAACGCGTTTTGACCTGTCAAAGTCCTCAATAGTTGACCCAAAACAATAAAAGTATCTAAAGAAATGATCAAACTCATTTTGATGGCAGTTTTACTTGAACCAAAATTGATACTTTTTTTTAAATGACACAAAATCATTTTGGTTATAGCATACGCATCAATATTCTTACATCGTAGCGTCAACAAAAACAAACATGTCGAGATTGTATGTTTGAAATTTATTAAAACTTATTAAATTCAAAGATATACATAAAAAACAAAGAAAAATAATATATATGAATATATGTGTAAACTTAAAGGGATGGAAGGATAATTATTAATTAAGTTTACAAAAGTTGAGTATTGTTGAAGAGTTAAATTTATAATTATATTTTAGGTTCATAATTGCATATTTGAGTTGTACTTTTATGCTTTATTCACTTATACATTATAATAAGCATCTCAAAATAAAACAAAATTTACATTGAAACGTCAACAAAAATAAGCATGTTGCAATGGTAACTTAGGTTTTTTTTAAACACAATATATTAAAAGATATAGAAGAAATAAAAATTTTATATGAATTTGTCAAATAAATAGGTAAAGATAGAAGGTTTATGTGTAACTGCTCTATAAATTAACAAAAGTTTTATTGAAGTTGAAGGATCATTATTGTAGAGATAGAGATCAATTTGAAGTAAATTACAATAGTTGTATATTATTATCATAAGAGAAGTTGTACATTAATGAATTAATAGCTTGTACATTTTAATTAACATTTCAGTATTGAACAATTTTTATGTCAAAACGTGACAAAAATAAGCACATCGGAAAAGTAAATTCATTTTTTTAAATCATAATTTATTTAAAATATAGAAATAAATAAAAAATTAAATAAATTTGCCAAGTATATAGGTAAAGATGGGGGACCAAAATTGAAACTATTACTTATATTTACAAATAGATAACTAAATATAAGGGGCTATTATTGTAAGTTGTTTTCATCCGTATGATTTGATTGAACCAAAAGACCACTATGCCCCCTTAACTATTTTAAGACATGCATTATGTGTTGTAATTTATGTAATGCAATTTGTACCTCTTAAATTTTATGAGGTCCTTCACTCCTCTTTTACATATAGTAAAGATATATAATTTTTAGGGATATATGATCGTAAACGGGTTTAAAAAATATCCTAAGGCATAGGACATAATTTATACATATTTCTAGAAATATAAAAATACCAATAAAACTATACAATATCATCCAGAACGTTTAAACGGGTAAAATTGTAAAGGTGTGTAAAAGCGTTAAAAATGGGGTGTGAGAAACATACCATGAAATCGAAGATAAATGAGAAATAAGAGCCAAAAGCGCGCTAAAGAAACCAAAGCAATCGAACCTCACGAACTATAATTAAAAACAAAACAAAATCTACCTAACGGGATTATAAAAGTTAGATAATTTAGTTTTAGGAATTATACATTATTTTAATATATATTTTGTAATTTTATGGCATTTTTTATTATATTATTATTTTAATCTTTAATGGAAATTTTAGCAATTTAATAATACTTTAATACTATTTAGTTACTAATTTATTATTATTACGAGAATTTCAATATTTATGGAACATGGACTTTAAAAGTATGGTTTTGTGTAAGGCCCCGGCTTAAGCGGAAACGCCCGAGTGTGACGTACAGATTATTTAAAACACATGTGACACTATTAAGTGACAATATCATTAATTCATTCAAACTTCAAATACAGAAGTTCAAAACAAAGAAATACATTCAAATAAAGAATAATTAAATCAACTTGTCCATTTATTTAATATATATGAAGTCTAGTGTCTTCATCAGGCTTCAACTTCTAATAATCGTACATGTAGCATATATATAAAATAATGTCAACTATATGAATAGTTGGTGAGATCACACAGTTTGATATAAATACGTAAAAACCATACAATTCCATGAAAAAGCGTAAATCGAGCGAGTAAAGTCCTTTCCAGTTGGTAATAGCCAACATACTGGGATTATCGCGCAAGTAAGGTCCTTTCCAGTTGGTACCAACCAACGTACTCAGACAATTAGGCCCTTTTCCACGCATAACAAAATTGTCCTGAGTGCAAAATAGGGCGTATGATTATACTTATTGATGCTACCACGTGCAAGTAAGTTCGAGCAAGTAATCAAATAAACATACAAGTCCGTGTAATGAATATAGTTTGTAAACGAAGTAGTAAATACTTCATGTTTTAAAATGCATATATATATTTTTTTTCTTTCATTTAACTTAAAGGAGAACTTGATGAAATAGATTTTTGTTGATTTTCTTCAAAGTTGGTATTTTACAATTCTCATTTCAACCTAAATTTTCTAGTTTTGTAACTTGCTTTGTTTTGTTTCAGAAAAATGGCTAACACAAGTAGCTCGACCCCATCACCACCATCTCCGCCACCGTTTGTGAACGTGGCTGCAAGACTGTAGCAAATCATGCTGACCCGAAAAGCTCTCGGGGTTGCACTTTAAAAGGTGGAAACAAAAGACGTTCTTCATCTCACCATGTTGAACCTAGCGAGGCTCTTAATTGAAACCGCTCCTGCTCAAACGGAAGGGCCCTACAGTCAAGTTGTCAACGCGATAGAGGTGTGGAAGAACTAGGATTTTTTTTGTCACAACTATGTGTTGAATGGCCTCGTGAACTCGTTGTATAATATGTACTGTGGAATTCAGACTGCCAAATAATTATAGGAGTCTTTAGAACGCAAGTATAAAACAGAGGATGCCGGAACAAAGAAGTTTATTTTGGCCCGTTTCTTGGATTCAAAATGGTTGATAATAATACTATGATAAATCAAGTCCAACAGTTATAAGTTACACTTCATGATATCCAGGTGGAGGGGATGACCCTTAGTGAGACTTTTAAAGTGGCAAAAATTATTGAAAAATTGCCTCCTTTGTAGGTGAAATTCAAAAACTACCGAAAGCATAAGTGAATGGAAATGACCGTGGAGGATCTTGTAGTCCGTCATTGGATAGAAGAGGACAGGATTTCCCAAAACGGTAACCTCGCGTCTATGGGCGCGACCAAGGAAAAAGTTTTCGAGTATGGACAATCGTCACGATGGAACAAGAGTAAAGGCGGTAAAGGTAAGGGTAAAGGCAAGGTGAATAACCTTGGGCCAAGGAAGGGGGTTGTGAAAAAGAAATGTCCATCATTCCTAGGAAAATGTTACAACTATAACGATATGGGTCACCTCGCAGACCAGTGTAAGGAGCCATGAGCGGGTGCATATGATGGAAGAAGATATTGGTCCTTTATACGCTATGATAACAGAGTTATCGGTGTTGATGCGAAGGTCAACATCATTGGTGACCAACCCGGCGGGTGATTCATCAGCACCGGAGCAACCCGCCACGTCTGTGGTAATAAGACTCTTTCTCCACATTCAAAAAGGTCGTTGGTGATGAGAAGATATACATGGGGAATGCATCTACCACCGACATCAAGGGTCAAGGCGACGTGAATTTGAAGTTCCCTTCTAGGAAGGTGTGACAACTGCCCAATCCGACCCGACCCAGGTACCCGTTTTCGAATCCGATTCTTTTTATGATTTAAATTTGATTATTAATCTTTGTAAATTTAACATTAAATAAATTATATATATGCATATTATTTATATATTACTTACTAATAATAATAATTTCATTCCCGCCCCCTTGTCCCTCTTGTCGCCGTCCCGCCCCTTTGCTTAACCCTTACGCCTTGAACCCCTTTTTCTCTTAACTCTTTGCTTGTCCTTTGGTTCTTCCCGCCTAAGGTTGTCTGCGCGGCTCCACACGCCAGACTAAGGAAGCCTGCGTAAAGACCGGCTGTTCCCGCAGCGCGCTAAGAACGGTAGTTCTTCCCGCGACGCGTTAAGAATTTTAGTTCTTCTCGCAGCGCGCTAAGAACGGTAGTTCTCGCGACGCGCTAAGGATTTGTGTTTCTTCCCGCGACGCGCTAAGAATTGTAATTCTTCCCGCGGCGCGCTAAGGATAATAGTTCTTCCCGCGACGCGCTAAGGTTGTTCTGTCTGCCTTCGCCCTCGCGCGTGCGCTCGAATCTTCTCGCGCTAAACCTTAAGTCTTTTCTTCTGTTTAGGTCAGCCTGTATTCTTTTGATATCTTATCTTTTGTTTGAGCTCTTTAGGTCAGTTCCGACATCTGTCCGAAAAGCCACTTTCGGCGCAGCATGCGCACCAACCCTATTGGTTGACAGAAAAAGTGACTGACATAATCTTTTGAAATCTTCTTTTGCATGCCTTGAACAGTGTTTTATCTGACTCCTCCCTTGCTTTACCTGTAACCTGTCAGCCCTTTTTCTGTTCCCCTGCTGCCATATCGTTCCATATCTTTTGCTTTTGGATTCTTATGCTTTTTGATATCTTTTGCTTGATTTGTTTAGATCTTTTCCTCTTTTCTAGGGATTGTGTTCCCTAGGGTTTGCCTATAAATATAACTATTTTCTTAACACTACACACACTACACTTAATCACTCCCCATATCTATCTCCCTTTGCTCTCTGCCGTTGTTCCTCAGCCGCCTCCTCTCTTTGCCTCCATCTTCTCTTCTGTTCTGCCCAGATCTCGGTAAACATATATATTTTGTTTAAGTAACTTACATATAATCAAGACATAAAACCAATCGTTAAACCAATAAACTCTTATTTATAGGTTAACTTGTGCTTATTTAAAAGTTGGTTCTTGCATTATCTTTCAACGCACCGTTTACATGTGAGTAATCTCGTACCTAATCTCTTTTTATTTTTAATGTTTTGGATGTTCATGTGTTCGTACAAACTTGAGTCTTAAACTTGTTTATGAACTTTTGTCGCGCAAAACCCCATGTGTTATGGACGTTTACTTGGCTGTTTATTTGTATGTGTGAATCATTAACCACTTTGTTCGGCCTATTCCGAAGTTTTCATGGATCCATTAGATGAACACGGGAGACCTATCGTTTACGGTTTTCTTTTGTTTACACGTGCACAGATGATTTCTTGTTTTTGTGCTCAATTAGGAGCACGGATTGAACTATGAGCTATGATCTATTTAGGCTTGATCACAATCTGATTACACCCTTGTTAAACACCAGATTTACACATGTTGCGCGCAGATATTGTTATCTATTTATATCTATTAAACTTGATTTCTCACCGACACGCAAGTGTTGACGTTTTATTTTAACACATGTTCAGGTTTGCTGTAGCTGTTTCTGGAAGCTTGTGGACACATAGGATGTTTTCTTTTCTTTTGGACCTAGTTTAAAATGTAACAAGACAAGTTTATGTTACTCGAATATTTTGAGTTATGATATGATTTGTTACTTTATGTCATGTTCTGCGTGTGCGCAATGAAATATATTTATTAAATATTGACACCCAAATAGTGTCACGAGTAATGAAACAATACGTGGCGCCCCGATGTATAATCCGCCATCGGTCGGGGTGTTACAGATTGGTATCAGAGCTCCGTGACTTTAGGATAGGTGGTTAGACGTAACGACCTAGAATACCTAAGAGTCCCTTTTCGCGCATGAGAAATATCTCATGTTTGCGCGCTAATTGTTATTTACTCGATATTTATAAAATATGCTGGAGCTTACGCAGCACTTGATTTCATGCTTTATTCGCGATCTTTCGATTTTTATTAAATTTCAATATTCGTTTGTTGTGGGGATTGAAAATCCGAGAAGTTATGGTGGTACATGAATAGTTGATTTTCAATTACCAATTAACTTTATGTTTTAAATTGAAGATTTGAAAAGTCATGGTGATACATGAATTGTCAATCTCCAATATTCATTTACTCGATATTTTAAATTGAAGATTTGAAAAGTCATGGTGATACATGAATTGTCAACCTTCAATGCTCGTTTACTCGATATTTTAAATTGAGAATTCGGAAGGTCATGGTGATACATGAATGGTCGATTTTCAATTCGAATTCATTACCTGTATTAAGTTTGCATTTAAAATTTATATCTTACTTCAAAATTTGATAGCATTTAACCTCGCGAAACAAGCTTTACGACGATATACTTTGCGCTAAAACGATTTCCTATACCAAGATATTAACGAAAACTAAAACTTTTATAGAATGCCTCCGCTATCAGCTCGTTATCAAAGGAGAGAAGCCTCGCGCAGGCGTAGACAGCAACGTTCCCAGGAAATGGCCGCCGCAATAGCCCAAGCCTTAAACCAAAATAATCCCAACCCCTCCGGATACAATATTAAATCCTTCAATGCGGGTAACCCTCCGAAATTCACAGGACTTGAAGGAGCCACCGTAATGCTCCAATGGCTCGAGAAAATTGAAAACACTTTCCTCCATACCCATTGCCCTCCAGACCGACGAACCTTATATGCCTCTAGTGTCCTGGAATCAAGGGCGCTTACATGGTGGAACGGAGTAGCTCATGCGCGTGGCGCAGAGGCTGCTTCTAGCATGCTTTGGGAGGAATTTAAGGATCTCCTGACGCGAGAATTCTGCCCTCCCAATGAAGTAAAGCGCCTGGAGGAAGAATTTTGGAATCTTACAGTACAGTGGTGAAGCGCGCGAGTACGCGACGCGCTTCCATGAATTAAGCTTGCTTGTCCCACACCTAGTTACCCCTTCCCGCCGAGCCATCGAGAAGTTCCTTGGGGGTCTCCCCATGGAAATCCAAGATTCTGTATGGGCCAGGAACCCACTAACCCTCTCTGACGCCATCGAGTTGGCCGCTGTGCTCAGCGACAACCATGTCAGGGCAGGAACCCTGTTCCTGCGGGGAGCTGAGAAGACCAAACCTACCAAGACTGTCCCAGAACCAACAGAAACCAAACCAGAACCCTCAAACCGTAACAACCTCAAGCACAGGCGCAAAGCCTATGCGCTTACCAACCCGCCCATTGTCCAGCGATCCACCTACCAACCTCCAGTTTACGCGCCTAACCCACTATCGACCTACCCAACACCTCCTGTAGTCCACAACTATGCCTTAACCAATCCAGCACTCCCTGCCCCGCCAACTAAGAAACCCTACACAGGAAACCAACCCTTTTGCCCAACCTGTAGACTTCACCACCCACCTCAAGTCCCGTGTCGACAATGTAACCGATGTGGCCGCGTTGGCCACTCTACTGAGTACTGTAGAGTCCCTTCCGCCAACCCAACTGCGCAAACACCACCAGCCTACCTGCAGAACCCACAACCAACATACCCTAATCCACGACCCAGGTCGTGCTATAACTGCGGTGATCCCAGTCATTTCCGGAACGCGTGCCCGAGACTACAAGTTCAGATTACGCAAGCGAACCCAGTTAACCAAATTTCGAACCAAGTGACGCGCGGCCGAGCTTTTAATATAACCGCGCACCAAGCGCAAGCGAATAATGACGTGGTTAATGGTACATTTTTACTTAACGGGCAATATGCATCTATACTTTTTGATACTGGCGCCGATAGAAGTTTTATCTCTCGCGCATTTGAGCAGAAACTTGCGCGACCACGCATAAACTTAAGCGAAAACTTTTCAGTTGAATTGGCTAATGGTGAAACTATTTTAATAAACTCCGTGATCAAAGATTGCACGCTTAATCTTAATGAACATGATTTTCTAATCGACCTCATTCCTATGCCGCTTGGAAGCTTTGATGTTATTATCAGTATGGACTGGCTCTCGCAAAATCGCGCCGAAGTAATCTGCGCCAAGAAGTTTATTCGCATTCCTCGAGAAAATGGTGATCTGCATATCTACGGCGAGAAACCGTCTAACGGTCTTAAGCTAATGTCATGCACTGAAGCCCGAAGACTTTTGCAGAAGAAATGTGTTGCATTCTTAGCCCATGTGGTCAAACCCGATGAAGGAAAGAAGAAACTCTCTGAAATCCCCATCGTGCGTGACTTTCCTGAAGTCTTTCCCGATGATCTTTCTGGATTACCTCCCGCTCGGGAAGTCGAGTTTCGTGTTGATCTTGTCCCTGGTGCATCCCCCGTAGCCAAATCTCCTTATCGTCTTGCACCCGCTGAAATGCAGGAATTAGCAAGTCAACTTCAAGAGTTAACCGCTAAAGGATTCATTCGCCCTAGCTCTTCGCCCTGGGGTGCTCCGGTGTTGTTCGTTAAAAAGAAAGATGGTACGTTTCGCATGTGTATTGATTACCGCGAGCTGAACAAGCTCACCATTAAGAACCGGTATCCCTTACCGCGTATTGACGACCTCTTTGATCAACTCCAAGGTGCCTCTTGTTTCTCCAAGATCGATCTCCGTTCTGGCTATCACCAGTTGCGTATCCGCGAAGAGGATATTCCCAAGACTGCTTTTCGAACCCGCTATGGCCATTTTGAATTCTTGGTCATGTCCTTCGGTTTAACCAACGCACCCGCCGTTTTCATGGATCTAATGAATCGGGTGTGTAGGCCTTTCTTGGATAAATTCGTGATCGTGTTCATCGATGATGTTCTGGTGTATTCTAAAACCAAGGCCGAGCATGAGCAACATCTTCGGTTGGTGTTGCAAAAGCTTCAAACCGAGCAACTCTTTGCCAAACTCTCCAAGTGTGAATTCTGGTCGGATGAAGTACAGTTCCTTGGTCATGTTGTAAACAAGATGGGTATTCATGTCGACCCATCCAAGATTGAAGCAATCAAGAACTGGATTACGCCATCCACTCCTACCGAAATCCGTTCCTTTTTGGGCTTAGCTGGTTACTACCGGCGATTTATTTCGAACTTCTCAAAGATTGCTTTGCCTTTAACAGCTTTAACGCACAAAGGCAAACCGTATATTTGGGGCTCGATGCAAGAAGAAGCCTTTCTGACGCTCAAGCAATTGTTGTGCGAAGCTCCTGTTCTAGCGTTACCTGAGGGTAATGATGATTTTGTCGTGTATTGTGATGCCTCCAACCAAGGTCTCGGTTGTGTACTTATGCAACGAGGCAAGGTTATCGCTTACGCGTCAAGGCAACTCAAGATTCACGAAAAGAATTATACGACTCACGATCTCGAACTTGGTGCAGTTGTATTTGCTTTGAAAATCTGGAGACACTACCTCTATGGTACTAAGTGTATCCTTTACACCGACCACAAAAGCCTTCAGCATATTTTTGATCAAAAGGAACTTAACATGAGACAACGTCGATGGAACGAACTCATTAGCGATTACGATTGTGAGATCCGGTATCACCCTGGGAAGGCTAATGTGGTAGCTGATGCGCTCAGCCGAAAACCCTGCCAACTTAACTGTATCTTGCCGCGCACGCAGCTTCACTTCACGCAGATTCAAATCAATCTTGAATCACGCATTCGTGACGCGCAGCGCGCATCTATCAGCAATGGCAACCTTCGCGCCGAGTTAGCGTGTGGCGCGGAAGCGCATTTTGTCCCTAATCTGAGTGGAATTCTCTGCTATCTCAATCGCATCTGGATCCCCAATGATGAGAATCTTCGCTCTGTCATACTGAGTGAAGTGCACAAATCTCGGTATTCCGTTCATCCTGGTGCTCACAAAATGTACAAGGATTTGCGCCTTTCTTATTGGTGGCCTGGTATGAAAAAGGATATTGCTGTGTTCGTAGCTAAATGCCTAACTTGTTCCAAGGTAAAAGCGGAACATCAACGCCCATCTGGTTTGCTCGAACAACCTGAAATTCCTACGTGGAAATGGGAAAGTATAGCAATGGACTTTATCACCAAGTTACCCTTGACCGCAAGCAAACATGATAGCATTTGGGTAATAGTGGATCGATTGACCAAATCTGCCCACTTTCTGCCCATTCGTGAAACTTACCGTGTTGAACAACTTGCGCATCTTTATGTCAAGGAAATTGTCTGCCGTCATGGTACTCCTTTGAGCATCATATCCGATCGCGATGGCCGTTTTATATCTCGCTTTTGGAAATCTCTCCAATCTGCGTTAGGAACTCGTTTGGACATGAGTACTGCATATCATCCTCAGACTGACGGACAGTCTGAGCGAACCATTCAAACCCTTGAGGATATGCTTCGATCTTGTGTTCTTGATTTTGGAGGTAATTGGGATTCACACCTACCTTTGGTCGAGTTCTCTTATAATAACAGCTATCATTCCAGCATCGGTATGGCCCCATTTGAAGCACTTTACGGTCGAAAGTGCCGTTCACCGATTTGTTGGAACGAAGTGGGTGAAGTTCAAATTACAGGACCCGAACTAGTTCAAGAGACAACCGATAAAATCGCCAAGATCCGTGATCATCTGCTGACTGCCAGAAGCCGACAGAAGAGTTACGCAGATCGCAGGCGGAAGCCTCTCGAATTTCTAGTTGGTGATCTTGTTCTCCTCAAAGTGTCGCCCTGGAAGGGTGTTGTCCGCTTTGGGAAGAAAGGTAAGCTTGCACCTCGTTATGTTGGTCCGTTCAAGATTCTTGCGAGGGTGGGAAAAGTTGCCTACAAGCTAGACCTGCCGCCCGCGCTCAGCAATGTGCATCCAACTTTCCATGTATCCAATCTCAAGAAATGTTTAGCTGACGAGAACCTCCACATACCGCTTGATGAAGTTCAAGTTGATGAGTCTATGCATTTCGTTGAGAAGCCTGTTGAGATTATGGATCGCGAGGTAAAGCAAACCAAGCGCAGTCGCATCCCTATTGTTAAAGTTCGTTGGCAGTCCAAGCGCGGAGCCGAGTTCACTTGGGAAAGGGAAGATCAGATGAAGATCAAGTACCCGCACCTTTTCTCTGCGCATCCTACTTCGAGATAAATTTCGGGACGAAATTTCTTAAAGTAGGGGAGACTGTGACAACTGCCCAATCCGACCCGACCCAGGTACCCGTTTTCGAATCCGATTCTTTTTATGATTTAAATTTGATTATTAATCTTTGTAAATTTAACATTAAATAAATTATATATATGCATATTATTTATATATTACTTACTAATAATAATAATTTCCTTCCCGCCCCCTTGTCCCTCTTGTCGCCGTCCCGCCCCTTTGCTTAACCCTTACGCCTTGAACCCCTTTTTCTCTTAACTCTTTGCTTGTCCTTTGGTTCTTCCCGCCTAAGGTTGTCTGCGCGGCTCCACGCGCCAGACTAAGGAAGCCTGCGTAAAGACCGGCTGTTCCCGCAGCGCGCTAAGAACGGTAGTTCTTCCCGCGACGCGTTAAGAATTTTAGTTCTTCTCTCAGCGCGCTAAGAACGGTAGTTCTCGCGACGCGCTAAGGATTTGTGTTTCTTCCCGCGACGCGCTAAGAATTGTAATTCTTCCCGCGGCGCGCTAAGGATAATAGTTCTTCCCGCGACGCGCTAAGGTTGTTCTGTCTGCCTTCGCCCTCGCGCGTGCGCTCGAATCTTCTCGCGCTAAACCTTAAGTCTTTTCTTCTGTTTAGGTCAGCCTGTATTCTTTTGATATCTTATCTTTTGTTTGAGCTCTTTAGGTCAGTTCCGACATCTGTCCGAAAAGCCACTTTCGGCGCAGCATGCGCACCAACCCTATTGGTTGACAGAAAAAGTGACTGATATAATCTTTTGAAATCTTCTTTTGCATGCCTTGAACAGTGTTTTATCTGACTCCTCCCTTGCTTTACCTGTAACCTGTCAGCCCTTTTTCTGTTCCCCTGCTGCCATATCGTTCCATATCTTTTGCTTTTGGATTCTTATGCTTTTTGATATCTTTTGCTTGATTTGTTTAGATCTTTTCCTCTTTTCTAGGGATTGTGTTCCCTAGGGTTTGCCTATAAATATAACTATTTTCTTAACACTACACACACTACACTTAATCACTCCCCATATCTATCTCCCTTTGCTCTCTGCCGTTGTTCCTCAGCCTCCTCCTCTCTTTGCCTCCATCTTCTCTTCTGTTCTGCCCAGATCTCGGTAAACATATATATTTTGTTTAAGTAACTTACATATAATCAAGACATAAAACCAATCGTTAAACCAATAAACTCTTATTTATAGGTTAACTTGTGCTTATTTAAAAGTTGGTTCTTGCATTATCTTTCAACGCACCGTTTACATGTGAGTAATCTCGTACCTAATCACTTTTTATTTTTAATGTTTTGGGATGTTCATGTGTTCGTACAAACTTGAGTCTTAAACTTGTTTATGAACTTTTGTCGCGCAAAACCCCATGTGTTATGGACGTTTACTTGGCTGTTTATTTGTATGTGTGAATCATTAACCGCTTTGTTCGGCCTATTCCGAAGTTTTCATGGATCCATTAGATGAACACGGGAGACCTATCGTTTACGGTTTTCTTTTGTTTACACGTGCACAGATGATTTCTTGTTTTTGTGCTCAATTAGGAGCACGGATTGAACTATGAGCTATGATCTATTTAGGCTTGATCACAATCTGATTACACCCTTGTTAAACACCAGATTTACACATGTTGCGCGCAGATATTGTTATCTATTTATATCTATTAAACTTGATTTCTCACCGACACGCAAGTGTTGACGTTTTATTTTAACACATGTTCAGGTTTGCTGTAGCTGTTTCTGGAAGCTTGTGGACACATAGGATGTTTTCTTTTCTTTTGGACCTAGTTTAAAATGTAACAAGACAAGTTTATGTTACTCGAATATTTTGAGTTATGATATGATTTGTTACTTTATGTCATGTTCTGCGTGTGCGCAATGAAATGTATTTATTAAATATTGACACCCAAATAGTGTCACGAGTAATGAAACAATACGTGGCGCCCCGATGTATAATCCGCCATCGGTCGGGGTGTTACAGAAGGAACTCATGTTGAGCAACACTCTTTACATGCCAGAAATCGGTAAGAATCTTGTGTCGGGATGGCTGCTAAACAAGTTTGGATTTCGTGTAGTGATAGAATCTGATAAGGTCGTGCAGACCTAACGCGGAATATTTGTAGGCAAAGGGTATTCCCTTAATGCCATGTTTAAACTCTGTAGGAACGTGTTCGTGTTGTGAACAAGACGTTGATCGATATCTATAATCAACGTGAATGCGTGGAATCCCTAATAGTGATCGAAAACAACAAGATTTCTCATTAACTTCTCTCTATTTCTCATATATGTCAAGGTTTGCAACAAGATATGACAAATATCAGTACATATAGTTTCTGGACCAAAGAGTTATGAAAACATATGTCAAAACTACTATTTATAGGGTGTTGGAGCATTTCTGGCGTATAAGTCCTCAACCAGCGTATATGTTTTCAACGTATGACATATACTCTGAATATGTTATCAACGTATAACATATACTCCGTATATTTTATGCTCCAGAAAATCAGAAAATAACATTTACTCCGTATATGTTATGCTCCAGAAAATCAGAAAACTATTTTGCGCATAACATCTTCGTTATAGCTCCGTTTTACGTGCTGTTTTCGCCCACGTGCTCGTAATCAAATTTTTTATCACCCTATATAATAATATATTCATTTATATTTGGAAGTTTCATTTTTTTTAAATATTTCTTTTTCAAATGCAATTTGTTATGTTAGTATACGGCATCAATAACCATTCAACAATATATGCATCGTCCCTGCTCATAATCCCATAATCCCATAAAACTAATTAAGATCAATACATATCAAATATTATTATATCATATTACATAATATAGCATATTCATATACATACACGTACGATCAACAAAACCTAGATTACATATATGAATTAAAATCTTGAATTACTTTACAACTGCCTTATTACCTAGACATTACACATGATAAAATTTAAACATACACAATTTGAAATACCACCTACATGAAACATATGTGAACCAACATTATAAATAAGTGCTCCTACATATGACAAAATTTAAACATACATAATTCGAAATACCACCAACACAGTATATAGATGAACCTACACATGATAAAATTTACACATACGCAATTCGTAATACCACATACACAGTATATATATGAACCTACACATAATATAATTCACACATAAACAATTTGAAATACCACCTACACAGTACATATATGAATTTACACACCCTACACAGTAACGATTTATTCCTACATGCCCTACATAGTAAACAAAATTATCTTACACACCCAACATATAAAGTAATTTATCCTACATACTCTACATAGCAAGCACAATTATTCTACACATGTAATATTAGTTGCTTGTCGGTGAAAATCAAATGAACTAAAAAAATACCTTAACATTAAACTAATCCCTACATAGTATAATATATATACCTACACAATACACAATTCAAAATACCACCCTACACTATAAATAATAAGTCCTACATATCACACAATACACTACTATATAAATTTTTATTCCTTCCAAACTTACAAATTTGAATTCAATAGGTAACTACACTTTCACAAAACCCCCTACACAAAACTGCATGTTTCTAATTTTGCTATGCAGGTATTATATGAAAAATCCATAATACACAATGTAATGAGAAATATATATATATATATATATATATATATATAGCTTACACAACCATAAATTCCAAAAACATATATATATATATATATATATATATAGTTATTTGCAAATTTTAATGAGAAAAATTAAATAGTATTAGTCATCTTACGAGCATTAATTATGCAAGAAAAAATAACCGCTGAATAAATTAATGTCTGGTTTAATGACACCAACACCACAAAAGACATGCATGTCCTTTTTAATTAAAAATATGCCATAAATATACGTCTTTATTTACGATAATGCCATTTCTATTGTTGACCATTGATTAAACACAATCAATGGTCTAAATTTATTTCCCGCACTTCTCACTATAATATCACCTCTCGCATGATCCATCCCCTATATACATATATATATATATATATATATATATATATATACTAGATTTTATCCCCCCGTATTACAAGGGTTGTTTTACATTATTTGTTAATATATATATATATATAGAGAGAGAGAGAGAGGTGGGTTCTAGTGAAAACTTCTCTTAAAGAGAAAACTTAAAAACTCCTAAAAACTTCTAAAAACTATTTTTAACTTTTTTTGAAGTTTCTTTTTTTTTCCATTATTCTTATATGTTGTTATTGGTTAAAAAAAAACCTTGTCGGTAACCCCGTCGGTATAGTGCGCATGTGTAATAGTGTGCATTGCATATATGCAAAAGTGTTTGTATTGCATAGAATACAACACTATTGCATATATTTGATACACACCATTTTATATATGCAATATAAGACTAATACACACATTCAATACACATTAGTACGTATGTGTAATACAACATAAACGCACATGTGCAACACATCGACTTTTATTTTATTATTATTTTTTTTCCATATAATACAACACTACTACACATATACAATACACAAATATTGAATATATGTAATAAAACACTATTAAACTCAAAAATACATAGTAATACACATGTGTAATACAATGGTATCGCACAGTAATACGTATGTGCATTACAGCAAGTTTTTTATTTATTTTTTTTACTTTTTTTATATTTTTAGAGTGAACTATAAGAATAATGGATAAAACAGAATTTTGAAAATATTTTTTTATTTTTAATTAAAAATAATTCTTTAGGAGTTTTTAGGAGTTTTTTAGTTTTCTCTCTAAAGGTGAGTTTTCTCTTGATCCTCTCCCTATATATATATATATATATATATATATATATATATATTTGGATTTTAATTTTATTTATTGTAAGAAAGTTAATAATTAATATACTTGAGGTTTGATGATAAAATGGTTTCACAAATAAATGATATGTTATAATCCGGTTTAAAAGCTATCTGGGTTTGGTGATACCCATTATCCGTTTATTTTCTTTATTAAAACTGTTTCTTAATTATAAATAATAGTTTTTATTAAATAAAATAGGATATTAATTTTTAGTATATCCCTATTTTATAGGATTTTGATATCAAATATTTGATGAGATTAATTTTTAATATAATGAGATGTTATAACCCGTTTAAGAGCTATCTGAGTTTGGTGAGACCTTTACCCGTGAATTCGGGTCAAATGCGTGAGAAGTCTTCATTTACAAATAAAGCAATCTGATGCCTTGAGAGAATGGTTGTTTTCCAGTTTTCGTTTTTCAATATTTATTTTTTGGATTTTAATTTTCTTTATTGTAAGAAAATTAATAATATACTTAGGGTTTGATGATGAAATGGTTTCATAAATAAATGATACGTTATAATCCGTTTAAAAGCTATCTGGATTTGGTGACCCGTGACCGCTTATGTTTTTTACTATTAAATTGTTTATTAATTATAAATAATATTTTTTTTCTTTTTAAATTGGATATTAAATTTTAGTATATCCCTATTTTATAGGATTTTCATATCAAATAATTGGTAAGATTAATTTTTAATTTAATGAGATGTTATAACCGTTTAAGAACTATCTGGTTTTCGTAAGTCCCATACCCATGAATTTGGGTTAAATCAATGAGAGGCCTCCATTTAAAAATCAAGCAATCTGGTGGCTTCCATAAAATGGGGAAGCGACCACATCGTGACACGTAGGATTTTAAGGTTTTCGTTTATATTATATATATATATATGTGTGTGTATTATATAGGTAATGTATAATTTGAAAAATCTTTTAAGATAAGAAAACCCAAGAAACTCAATGTGCGGTCTAAATACTTCCACACTATAATTTTAGGTGTTTGATAAGTTTTAGCTTAAGGGCAATTTCGTCCATTTCTTATTACCTGTAATCATCTTTTCTCTCATTACTTGGCATAACAGGTTGTCACCAATTTTAACATTTTGAAACCAAGCTAATAAGAAAATCCGTTATCATTATATTACATCCTCCATTATTCACACCCGTATACTCAATGTCAAAATTTGAAAAACCAATCAACAAATATTGCTTTTTATAGAATAACTCCACCAGCATCAACCACTTAAAACCTAGAAACCCCCCCCCCCACACACACACACACACACCATTTTTCCCGGTCACCGGCATAGCACTTTCATTGTCTGACGCCTGATGTTGTGACCAGAATTGTTTGTCGCCGGTACCTGGTCAAAGAAAGTCGGAATCCGACAAACTTACTTTCAAGTTTCAGTCATCTCCTCAAAGAAGCTGACCCTGACCACCAGAACTTATGCGACGACCGGATCGACGATCCAAATTATAGGCAAAACCCAAATTCTTTATTACAATTTCTCATGAGTGTTGATTTTTGGAAGAGGTTCTTTGTTTTACGGGTGGTGATTGTAAATTAACATGTTTTTTAAAAGATGCAAAAATGAACATACTTTTTTGAACATTAAATACGTAAATTATGTTTAAATATGCAAACTAGCATATTTTTTAATTTTTAAAATATAAAATTTCTAAATGTAATTTATTTAAATATGCAAATTAACATAACATACCTTAAATTATGTTAAATATATGAATTAACATAAATTTTTAAACTCTAAAATACGTAAATTTTATTAAAATATTTAAATTATGTAAAATATATAAATTAACAAAAAGAATTGTAAACTATAAAATACGTAAACTTTGTAAGTTACGTTAAATATGTAAATTAACATACTTTAAATTATGCATTTTTTTAAAAAAAAAAGATGTAAATTATGTTAAATGTATAAATTAACATATTAAAATATGTAAATTTTATTAAATTGTGTTAATATGTAAATTAAAATACTTTAAATTATGTAAATTAACATAAATTTTAAACTATTAAAATATGTAAATTCTGTTAAATATGCAAATTAACCTTTGTGTAATAATAAATGGCCTACTTGATTATATGTAACGCCCGTCACTCTCGGTTTAATGTTTTACGCTTTATAGAGTATGTACTTCTCTCGGGACTTGTCCGGCATTCCTGTAAGTCAAACTAAATAACTTTTCCATCAAGTTGTCACTTCTTTCTAATTGGAGGGGCTATAGTGTAAGATTTTTTATATTATAATCAAAACCCTAACCCCCCCCCACCCCACCCTTGTTTGGCCGATTAGAATTAGGAGCAGTAGCCAACACCTCCGTTTTTCCTTTTTTTGCAGCCAATTCCAAGCGTAAAACTTCAATTCAAGGTTGGTCCTACACCCATGCTAGTCTTTTACACCCTAATTCATCTTTATATCTCGTGTATTGATCGATAAATGGCTTGTTTTAGGCTTACAGGGTGGCTGTCCAATTGAGCAGTTTCGGGGCTGTTTTGACTAAGGTTTTTGCTCCATAATCTTCCTAGGTATGTCCAATATAATATACTTTAAAATCATGCGCATTGGTATTCGTTTGATTTGTCAACTAGTTGTAGATTGAAAGTTAGTATTCGGTTGTCTAGAATAGTGAATTGTTGCGTTTAACGCGAGGGTTGAAGTAATTAACGACCAATTCAGTTCAGGTGGCTTCGGTTTGATGTACGGGTTGTTGAAAAATTATTTTTATAAGTATTGGGGCTGAATTGGTTGTCGGTTACTCAAATGGGTCGGTACAACGCGTTTCGCGTTTATTGAATAGTTGGTGCGTTGTGCTTGCGAGTTACTGACCCATCCAACTCGTGTAATGTCGTGTGGACTAGTAGGCTGTCAATTTATCAAATTGGGTCCACACGGGGGCTGAGTTGGATGTTAAATGCCTAAACAACTCTTAAACGCGCATATTCGTCTCACCTAGCACTTCCGGGGGTAATTTGGGAATTATTTATTCCCGGGAGTATCTAAGGGTTGTTTTGGCATATACAAGGCCTCGGAGGCTGTTATAATTGAACTTGGTAAGGTCGAGGCTTTAGGTAACTCGAACCATGTTAGAACGCCTAGTAGGATAAATGAGTCCTTTCGGTATCGTTAGTAATTATTGTGTGTAATCCGACAGGCGTGTGAGTGGTGGCGATACTTAGGGGTTCTCTAGCTCGTCGTGGTTGTGTACCTCGTATCAGGTGAGTTCATGATGCCTCTTTTCACTATTTTCAAGTTTTGGGCTAGCATACACACCTACTTGTTTTACCCGTTAAACTGTTAAATAATTGCTCATAGGTTTACTGGTAATAATTGTATTTCAGATGCATCATACATATTACTTGTGAGTTATACTTGTGGAAATATAATAGTTCATCGGGATTAAGTCATAGTACATATAATTATACGTATACCTATTGATGTGTGTACTTGATGAACATATGTGTAATTGTGCCTACGGGTGTGTGTTTATATGGGTTATGGCCGGGTCCAATATATTACTCGAGTGATGACTCGTGATGAGAGGCTCGTGTTGCATACCCATGGGTCCAATATATTACTCGATATACGACTCGTGGTGAGAGGCCCGTATTGTGTGGATTTCTGTATTTGGGTCCAATATATTACTCGAATCAAGACTTGTGGTGCGAGGCCCGTGTTAGCATAAAGGATTTAAAGAAAGAACAATTATTTATTTAATTACGATTTACAAGGCTGTAGTACTTGAAACCGATTAATAAACATTGAATTATATAAAACTTGAACTCACTCAGCTTTAGCTGACTTTGTGTGTATGTTAGTTTGAGTTTCATGTTAAGAATAGGATTATTGCTGCTTGGACGTGCTCAAGACTACTTGGTCGGTTGAAGGCATTATCTAGTCGGGAAAATTAATAATGAAGACTATTTACCTTTAATTATTATTATTACGTATTTGAATTGGTTTTGAGCATACTTCTCGGTTTTTGGGAATTTGTTTTTGACACTTAAGATTTCCGCTGATTTTATACTCTAAACCAATTTTGAAATAAAATGAACTAATTTGGGTTTTAAACTTTTGTGAACTTTTGGTCATGATCACTAACTGTGGGATTTTTGGGATTCGGGGTCTTACATTATATGTATATTTTAAACAAAAATATAAAAACAAAAAATTAAAAGATTTTAGTTCAAGAAAAATTATAAAAATAATAAGTAATGTAACCATTACCATAAATAGTATAACAAACTCTAAATTTGTTCAAAAAAATATATATTCCAAATATATCTTAAGCATATTTATGATTGATTTAAGATTTGACAAATGATAAAATGAAGTAATATAACAATTAATCAAATATTTATTACAATATTTAAATTATACAAAATATATAAATTACATAAATTTTAAACTTTAAAATATGTAATTTTATTAAAATGTATAAGTTTTGTTAATATGTAAATTAACACGCTTTAAATTGTGTAATTTTTTTTAAAGATGTAAATTATGTTAAATATACAAATTAACTATTTTGTATAAACGAAAATATAAAAAAAACAAATTCAAAGATCTTAGTTCAAGTAAAATTTATATATATATATATATATATATATATATATATAAAGAAATATAACAATTACTATAATTGTATAACAAACTCCAAATTCTCTCAAAAAATATGGGAAAATGTTAAAATACAAAGGGAGACAAAAATGAGAAGTGAGAAGGATTTGTGGCCACAAAAAAACCCCTCAAAAAATTCCAAAAATTTAATAAAAAAATCATAATTCAAAATATAATTAAAAAAATGAAAAATTAAAAAAACAAAAATGTTTTCCTCGTCATTCTTGTTCCAAAAAAAACAGAGAGAGAGAGAGAGAGAGAGAGAGAGAGAGAGAGAGAGAACGCCGAAAAGACACAATGACGAAAATGAATAAAAGACACAGTTATACCTAAAAAAGACACAATAAATTGCAAAATATAACACAATGCCGAAAAAAATATAACACAATTGCTAAGTAATATAACACAATATCAAGAAAAAAAGACAAAATGTCAAGGAAAAAAGACACAATATATCAATGACGAAAATAAACACAAAACACAATAATAAACAAAAGACGCAATGATCTTTTTCACTTAACATTGTGTTTTTTTATTTAGAACGAAGAAAATGGTGGAAACATTTTTGTGTTTTTTTATTAAATTTTGAGTTATGATTTTTATTTAATTTTTTAAAATTTCTTTTGAAGGGTTGTTTTGTGTGGCTATAAACCCTTCTCATCCTTCTCATTTTTGTCTTCCTTTGTAGAATAACTTGACCCAAAAAATATATAAACTCCAAATAAATCTTGAGCATATTTATGATTGATTTAAGATTTCATAAATAATGATTAAAGTAATATAATAATATAACAATTAAGTAAATAGTATTACGAACCAAATCTGTTCAAGAAAAAATATGTTCCAAATAAATCTTGAGCATATTTTTGATTGATTCAATATTTAATATTTAATATATTCATGGGTTGTTTGAACCCCTAATGGGGCAGGCACCGAAAGAGGAAAGAGGGTATCTTTTTATACCCAAACTAACCTACATTATACTTCACTTAAATATTTTATTGTCCAAACACTTTAAAAGCTAAACTTTGGATATGGATCGTGGAATAAGTTAAATCAATGACTAGGGATGAGTTTTCAAAGTTTTTTAAACTCAATGGAGTTTTTAATATATCCGTACCCTATATATATATAGGGTACACGTATATTACACGGGGAGTTAATAATAAATACAATATTTAAACGTTAAAATAAATACAATCAATAACACAATTATCATATATTGTTAATACAATTACAACTTTCATTAAAATCACAGGAATTACAAAACAAACCAATATGCATATGTCACTTGACAAAAATGATGATGATAAATTTGCTGGTTGTCTGTTAGCGCGCCTAATTCCCAATAGAAGCTGAGTCTCCAGCAAAAAGCCTCTTCTCGCTAACAAACAGACTCCAACCGGTTGTGAGCAGGTGAAACTTTGATTGGCCTGAAAGTTGAAGAATGATTTGTTTGTTACAATAGGAAAAATATTTTTTTTAATGGTTTTTTATTACTTACCGCGATAAATATGGCGAAATGTCCATGCATTGTCATGTAAATCTCAGGCCACAAGCACTTGTGCAGGCGGTTGCATGGAAAAATCCTATTAAAAAAATGTTCGTTATCACATAAAACACAAATTTTCCAACTTTATGATTGGGTTGATTCTGGTTGAGGTTTTTCTCTAACGGGTCAAACTGATAGAATTAACAAAGTTAGAAGGAAATGGGCCAAATGAGTTGACCGAGTCAAAAGTCAACTAACGTATACTGAAAAGAAGTTGAACTCACAAGAGGCGGAAAGATTTTTTTGGTTGCTCGACGAGGAACAGAAAAGCCTTCATGAGTGCTAGTATCACTTGCTGTCAAAGTTTTGCAGAAAAAACTCGATGTGTGGCTTGTGTGCTTTCATTAACAAATCTGACCTCAATAGTGTTTCTCTATCAAATTGCTAATGATAAACAATTGTGAATTATAGTCAGTAACCTAAATTTAAGGCCGGTGAATTATAAAAGTCCATACCGAAGGAACGGGTTAGAGTGTCATTTGAGCATACACTTTGTCTGTTTCTGTATCAGCCTGAAAAAAAAAAAGTAACTTGTATTTAAAACCAGTGTTGTAAAAATCAGAATTGTGATTAATCGCTAACCGGTGGGTTATTGGTTAACTTTTAGCTAATCGGTGCAACTAATAGAGTAATCGCTAGTTGGTCCAAATGGGATTTTTTTAAAGAAAATTGGACCTTGGTTTTAACCTGTTAAGCCCAGTTATCGGTTTTCTCATTGATTTCTTATATTTACGTTTAATTGTTTATGTAAACAATGAAGTATTTATGTGAAATTTTATGTTAAGCTATCAAAATTATATATATAATTTTGAAAAGTTACATATAAGAATTCCAATCCGATTAATAAGCGAGTTCTACAACACTGTTTAAAACAACAAAAATGATTAATAAGTGGCACGACGTACATGCAACGTGACATTATGAAGGACGCACAACAATGTTGACTGAAAATTTGGATAGCTTGGAACTTGAGCATCTACATCCTTTTTCATAGATGCAGCAACCTGAAAACATGTATTAATGTATTATACTCATGTATTATAATAAAAAACAGTAGGTTAAATACAAAACTTGAATATTCTAGAGTAAATTCAAAATAATAATAATAAATAAGGAACAATGTAAAATTGTTCAGCCATCAAAATAATGTTGCTACTCTAATCAAAACTGAAAATTGATAACGGTGGCGATGACGGTAGGCGACAGCGGTGGCGATGACGGTAGGAGACGGCTAGTGGCGACAACGGTCTCGTAGTTGGAGAAAATACATGGATTCAACAACTGAAAGTAGGAGATGGAGGTGGCGATAGTGGTATCGTAGGTGGCTGAGGGCGATGGTGGTATCGTAAGTGGCGAGGGGCGATGACAGAGGTGGCAATGGAAGAGAGGAACGGCGATTGGGATGAACGGGAATTAGGGTTTGTGATCTCTTTTGGTGTTGAATGTAAAGAAAGAAAGAATAATAAAAAAGTATACAGTTAGTATTATTGAGGCAGGTTGACCTGAAAGAGATACCATTTTTTTAAAATGGGTTAAAAATTGTGAGAGTTGATAAGAGGTTGACAAGTTGCACATAAGAGTAGTTATTTATTAGAATAGTAATATATATATATATATATATATATATAGGATTAGGTTCATTTTAGAAGTTTTTTTATTGCGAGAAGTCATTCCAGCCAATCATATAATTTTCTTTTTATTTTATGTTTAATTAAATAATAGGGCATATTAGTAAAATTTTCATGCTTTGTTTTTTGGTAACTAATAAATAAGTTAGGAGTTTCACACATTATTTTCTTTTTATCCTTTTTTATATTATATTGATTGTTAATTTTTCATTATTTCGAAAATCTTTTTACAATTCCAGATTGTTTTATTAAAATAAGAAAAACTTATTCCGAATAATTATCCCTACACATTAAAAATACATGCTACACATCAATGCTAATAACATATCCTATACACATCATACAACATATCCTATACATTAAAAATATATGTTACATATCAATGTTACCAACATATCCTACACATCATACAATGCATCAGACAACATATCCTACACATTAAAAATATATGTTACACATCAATCTTAACAATATATCCTACACATCATATAGCATATCCTACACATTAATTAGTCAACATGTCCACAACCCATATATGAACCTACATAACACATAAATGATCCTACATGTTATAAAATTTACACGTACAAAGTTCGAAATACCACCTACACAGTACATATATGAACTTACGCATGACAAAATTTACACGTACACAATTTGAAATACCACCTCCATAGTACATACATGAATGTAAGGCCCCGTTACCGGTAACCCTACTTTCGTGTTGGATTTACTCATAAACACAGTTCTAAATATCAGAGTTAATTAAAAACTTTACGCGGAATATAAAACTTTCATAAAACATTACATATCAATTCATAATCATGTCTTTAAACATTCCTCTTGTCTTTCAAAATCAAAACGTAACTTATAAAACATATCGGATCTTCAGATGCCAGGCTTTAGTCTTCTGCCATGTGTCCTCCACTCAAGCCAGCTGTCTCATCCTACTCACCTGCGTGCATACTAAAAGTCAGCTACGCTGAGTGAGTTCTAGTTAATCATACACTACCATACAATACCTTGTTACATACATACGTACTTAACCTCATAACTTTCTTTCATACACACATAAGTACTCATACCTTCATTCTTACTTACATACTTTCTTTCTTACTTACATACTTTCTTTCTTACTTACATACTTTCTTTACATTCATAATCATACGTTTTAAAGAGCCTTTCGCCCTATAACCTCACAGATATTATAAGGGTCTGGTCCCTAACATCACAGATATTATAAGGGTCTGGTCCCTAACATCACAGATATTATAAGGGTCTGGTCCCTATCATCACAGATATTATGAGGGTCTGGTCCCTAACATCACAGATATTATTAGGGTCTGGTCCCTAACATCACAGATATTATTAGGGTCTGGTCCCATGTTTTCGAATATTAGTAGGGTTCGATTCCCTCTTCGTTACCATACAACCATACATCATACCTCGAGTATTATTAGGGCTCGGTACCCCTTTCGTAACCATACAACCATACAACCGTCATTTCCTTCTTTTATTAACTTTCTTACGTTCATACACATAAACATACATATCATACTTGCCATATTTATAACGTTACAACCTGACAGTACGTGCAATATCCGAAGATCGTTCACGAACCATCAAGCAATCATTCATACATATCACATATATCACCTATGGCATACACTTATCACTTTGGATAAATGTTATTAACAACACATCAAGTATGCACACAGCCCCGAAAACATAACAAGGAATGGGGCTAGAAACTCACCTGGATCCTGTTACGCTCGCCGTTGATCGTAATTCCTTTCTTTAACTGGGCTCGGCTAACTGTATAATATTTACACATATCAATTAACTACTGCTACTCGTTTGTATTTCTATCTATATATGACCCACAACGAACGGGGGTCCGGGGGCAGCGCCCCTGGCAGCGGGGTTCTAGGGGCGGCAGCCCCTAGCGGGGTCCAAGGGGCAGAGCCCCTGGCTGGGGTTAAGCTGCCAGGTCAGCTTGGAAAAATTTTATTTTCGATAACTGCCTTAACACATTTTCCATTAGGTTTTTAATTTATTTTATAGACGAACTTCGCTTCAGGCGAAGTTAAACCTTAGGCGAACTTGGAAACAGCTTGGTTCTGGCTTGATTCGATCGAATAGGAACACGTTCGATCGAATAGGAACACGTTCGATCGAATACAACACGTTCGATCGAATAGGAACACGTTCGATCAAACAGGAACACGTTCGATCGAATAGGAACACGTTCGATCGAATACAACACTCATTCGATCGAATACAAAACTCATTCGATCGAATGAGTTGGAGACCATTCGGTTGCTTCCCTATTCGGTCGACTGGACTTGTTCGATCTACGCATTCGATCGAATGGACTGATTCGATCGACTGGTTCGATCGAATGAGTCTGATTCGACTCCTTCAAGCTGGGCGACGGAGAAACCCACGGGTTTTCCAGATTTTCCAGATTTTTGACCCAAAATCGAAGTTTTTGACATGGAAATGCTCGGGATTGAAAGGGCTATCGATTCCTAGTACTTTTAAACACAAAAGCTTGCATTTTGACACCAAAACAAGGCGGTTTTTGACCCGAAAACTCAAGTTACGAAAATGGGAGTTTTTGCTCGATTTGAGGTCGAAAATGGTTATGAAAACGGATGATTTTCGAGAGGGACTTACCAAAAACGATTAGGAACAAGATTGTGGACTCGGATTTGTGATTTGAGAACTTTCTCTCTCTAGCTTCTCTCTCTAGAAATGAGAGTGTTTGGGTGGGTGTAAGTGAAGGAAGATGGTGAAAAATGGTGGAAGTGTCAAGAACTTTCGTTTATATACTACGGGTTTGGTTAGGCTCGGGTTGGCTTCCTACGGGTCGAGACAGGCCGAGTTCATAAAATAACTAAGCCCAAGACCCGTTCCTTACTCGACATTAAATAACTAAAACGTGAAATTACTAAACATAACTTTCTTTTATTTATCAATATAAAAATTTTAGGATGTTACAATGAAGCTACAGACAATAAAGTTTGCACATACACAATTCAAATACCACTTACACAGTACAAAATAAACTCTTTTATTTATATTAAACTACGTATAATAAATAGTGGATCATGCTAATAACCTACAGTTATAAAATTTTCACATAAATTAATGTTAACTTAATGAAAGAAATAAAATAGTAAAAATTATATATAACACTATGACCATTGATTAAGCATAAAAAAATAAAACCGCTAAATATCACTTACACGGTACAAAATAAACTCTCTTTTTATATTAAACTGCATATATTAAATAGCGGGTCATGCTAATAATTTTCAATTATAAAATTTTCACATACATTAATGTCTAGCTTAAAGAAAGAAATAAAATAATAAAAATTACATATAACACTATGACCATTGATTAAGCATAAAAAAAATGAAACCGCTAGTTGTATTAATGTCTAGCTTAATAAAGGCTACATCACAAAAGACATATACACCCTTTTTAATTAAAAATATGTCATAAAAATGTATTTGTATTTACGAATTTGCCATTTCTTTTATTGACTATTAATTAAACAC